>NC_056735.1:1827818431-1827864811 GCF_019279795.1 Protopterus annectens
ACAGTAAATTATAAAAAAAATCTACATGTATAAATCATAAGACTGACAAAAACAGTTTTGTATTAAAGGCACACTGCTGTACGATAAATGGTGGATCCCTCAATGTGCATGCTTTCCTGTTTCCTGGTGCAGTTTCAAGAAGAAATTATGCATTTACAACCTAACAAGTGAGGGCACAGTGATTCATCATGGCTGCACTGGAAACTGTCAATAGAAAGGGTTACAGTAGGAGAATTTTATGAAGTGAACTAAAGTAATATATTTTAACTGATTATAAAAGGCTGTCTACACCCTGCAGAAAGTTAATAAATCCTAGCATACTTATAGCTTTGAGAGTAGATCTTACTGTAATCGGTCAATTGGGTAGTAGCAGATAAAACCACAAAAAATAAAAAAGGTACAAAAAATAAATAAGTGCCTACATTAATATTTACCAAAATGAATGCTGAAACAAACCAGTACAAAATAGGAAGCACTGTTTGAAGCAGGGAACGCCAACTATGAGTCTCTTTTTCTAGACGGAACAAAACACGACTGGAATAAGAGATTTGCACACCTTTTAAAGTAACTAAATGCCATGGGTGGAATTGCTAGTACATCAGCACTTATGTCAAAAATAGGGAGCAGATTAGTTCAGTGATTGACAGCGTTTGATCTTTGGACCGAGGCCGAAATGCATTTTCAGGAAGGAGATAGTGCCCCCTTAACCTGATTTTTTTTTCGCTCCAAATGTTTTTTTATTAATTTTTCAAATAATTCCATTGTATAATAATCTTAATACATTTCTGATAAGTAAAACAGTATGATTAACTATATACAATATTTACAGTTGGCCTGAAATTAAACTATTATATTGATCAGTCTAGTCAGAGTAACATCATATTGATGAGAGATCATTTGATCCTTTTTCTTTCACTCTCATTAAGAGTTTAAATTCAAGTTTAGTGTCTCAATAAGTGATAGTATTTTTTCCCATGGATTCTTGTTCCATCGTCTTGGTGCTATACTTAATTCTTTTACTCTGGTTTCCAGTAATGCAGTTTCCTTTAATATTAGCAGAAATTCTTTAAATGATGGTTCCAGATTTGATTTCTATTTTCTGGTAATACATTTTCTAGCATTTGCTAGAATGTTCCATAGTAGGTAGAGATTGCTATTATTCAATTCTAAATTCTCATTAACATTCAACAAAATTAGAGATTTACTTACTACAAATGTATCTGAGACTATGGTTTGTATGAAATTGCTGACATTTTCCCAAAATTTTTTTAACTTTAATACAGTCATGAAATACATGTATCCAATCTGGTTTACAACTCTGCAAGCATTTCCAACATGTAACATTATTAGAAGTATTACATTTTATTAATCTATTTGGAGTAAAAAAAGATCTATGCAAAAATTTCCATGTGTAAATTCTCCAAAATTGTATGTTGGATGTCAATTTAACAGAATTTAATATTTTGGTTTTGTTTTCCAGGGATAAATTTATTGAATGACCTTTTGTTATATGATTCCAAAATTTTTGATTGATTTTAACTTTATAATTTAATAAAATTTTATTTAATTTTGATGTCAAATTTTCCCAATTTTGATTATTGTATACTATTTCATATATGTGAGTTATAAGTGTAGGTTTATCTCTAAAAGAAGAATTGTTAATTATTCTGCTTAGATCTTGTGAGTATTGTAATATACTTTGTAATAATACCCAGTCTGATGTAGAGAGATTATAAGTTTTTATTATAAGTTGACTATCCAAAACTTTATGTTCATTAATGTATTGTTGCCAGCAAATTAATCGTTTCTTTTCCCAAGTAATGAAAACCGTCCTATGCATTTTGTTTGGAAAATTTCTTGTTACATTGAAAGGATATAAAAGTTCTAGCCATAACTTTATATCTGTATTAGAAGTTACAAATCTTCTAAATGAATTATACATATCATTTAAGTATTTTAGATTAGTAGATTTTGTTAGATTATATTGAAGGCTAGCGCATAAGATATGCCATGGTTTATTAATATGATTGTCTATCATTAAATTCTTTAAAATGGTATTTTCATTTGAATAAATAACAGTGTGGAGAGATTTCCAGTTAGAAGAATAGCACGGATCTATCCAATTTATAATTATTTTAAAAATGGAGGCTCTAATATAAGTTTCAATATCCAGGAAATTGATTCCACCTAGTTTCCATGGTCTAATGTGATGTGTATAAGCTATTCTGTTTTTGTTAGGATGCCAAAGACATCTTAATAATAATGTATTTATTTCTTTTAAAAATATTTACCTGGTATTACTGGAATAGCTTGTGCTATATATAGGATTTTTGGAAGTAATATCATTTTTATTACTTGCAATCTATCTTCAAATGTTATATATATTTTGTTCCATTTTATTATATTTGACTTTATTGTGTCTATGATTTCCCTGTAATTTATATTTAAATTTTTTTCTAATGTTGTACTTAATGTTATACCTAGATAGTTTAAAGTGAGAGATTGTTTACCAATTATATGATTATCATTTATTTGAAAATCATTTTTTTTATTCAATATCATAAAATGTGATTTCGTTTTGTTAAAATGTAATCCTGAAATCGAATAAAATGTATCAACTTGTATATCTAATTCTTTTAATGAATTTTTAGAAGTAGATGTGGTAAGAAGTATATCATCTGCAAATAACATTATTTTTTAATTATATTGATTATATAAATTTATACTCTCTATTTTGGGATTGTTTCGTATTGAGATGGCAAATATTTCAATGGCTAATGCAAATAATATGGGGGACATGGAACAACCTTGTTTTGTGCCTTTTGTCAATATTATTGATTCAGAGGTGAAAGGTCCTAATTTTACATATGCTAAATTGTTTTTATATTTGTTCTTTATTAATGAAATAAAGGAGCTAGGAAACTCATAATACTCTAACATTTTAAACAAGAAATCCCAGTTTAAGGAGTCCAAAGCTTTCTCTATATCCAATGCAACTATTAAGGCTTCTTGTTTTTCTCTATTTAAATAGTCAATAATAGTTAGTATTCTTTGTATATTATCATAGGTGTGCCTATTATGTATAAACCCTGTTTGATCTTCATTTATAATTTTTATCATAGATTTTTTGATTCTATTGACTAGAATAGCCATAAAGATTTTATAATTATTGTTTAGTAATGAAATTGGTCTATAGGAGCTGCATTTTGATGCATTTTTATTTTCTTTTATTATAGGAGTAATCAATGAGTATCTCCAAGATGGTGGAATGGTGTTGTGCGTTTGTATTTCTATTAAGTTTTTTTGGAAGACTGAGATTATAGTTGATGGAAAGATTATGTATATTTCAGCTATAATACCATCCATTCCTGGAGCTTTATTATTTTTGCTTTCTTTGATTTTCTCTGAAATTTCTTTAAGACTAATTTGCTTTTGAAGTTCTAATTTAAAATTTTCTGGGATATGATGTGTTTGCATACAATAAACTGCTTGAATAAGAACCCACGATGCTTGCTTGTTTTATCCTGACCTGGCGAGTGGCATGGTGTCAGAATTGGGATGGCAAAGACTATTCTTCAGAGCCACAAGGTGCAGAGGTAATGGTGAAGGCAAACTAAAAGAATCGAGAGCAAAAAAGGGCCAGAAACAAGTTAAAGGTAAAGACAGCACACATGAATGATTTATTTATTAAAAGAGGTTAAACAGAGCATTACAAGGGCACAAAATGTATTGTTAAGCAAACAAATAGCACAGAAACATTTATTTAACAAATGAGAAATATAAAAGATCTCATTAATCAGATGAAATATGTGAAACCAAGTTATTTGATAAAACGAGCATTAGAAAAGTACATAAAGAGTTCAGAATTACCTCAGAATTGTAAAATGAGTATGTTTAAAGTAAGACGAGCATGTTTAGAGTTAAAATTAGCCCAAGAAAGTATAATGGGCATGAAAAGAGATTAAATGAGCAAAACGAATATAACACAAGGACATAAAACTCACATTAAGAGATTCAATGATGAAATGACTGTAATAGAAAGGGCAGATTGAGTATAACTAAAGCAAAGGTGACTGCATGTATTTTGACACAAATTACTACTTTGTATTGATTGAAGCCTTGAATAGCATAACTAGAGTTATTTGAAGTATCTCAAAGTGTGTTAAAAGTGCTTACAGTGTGTGCTTATAGCTGTGCATTTGTTCCGAAAAGTTTGTTGTGTGCAAAGTGCAACTAGTTCGTGAGGTGCAGACAAGTGCAGCTATTCTGAAAAGTTTCTTGTACCTGGGCATGTTTGTTCACAGTGTCGCCATTACAGAGAGTATCCTGCACTATACAGAGTTGTTTGACAAAGTGCAGCCATTTTGGGGAAATTCCAGTGTGCTGTGTACTTTTATTCACAAAGTGCAGTTATTTTGAGGTGATTCTCACTCTAAGCTTCTCCTGCCCAATACATTTGCAAATTGCAATTTCTTCGAGGCAGTATATTCACAAGGTGCCATTAGTTCGAAACAGTTTATTCGTACAGTGGGATTACTTTGAGATAGTTTATTCACAAACCACAATTACTTTGAATCAGTTCATTTGTAAAGTGCCTTTACTTTGAGATAGTTTTACTTTGAGATAGTTTATTGGCAAAGTACAGTTACTTCAAAGTGTTTCTTGCCCTCAGCTTCTATTGCTCAGTTTATTTGCACTGTGCAGTTGTTTGAAATGTTTCTTAATATGATGATAAATGACTTTGGCAGTAAAATGTTGATAAATGGCTTTGGAATTCAAGTGATTGAAAGATAAAGGCTTGTACAGTAAAATAATGATAAATGACTTTAGCATTAAAGCCTTTACAAGATAAATGGCTCGTATAGTAAAATAATTTCAAGGCAAGTAGATTTCACAGTAAAGAGATTTCAAAGTGTTAAAGTGCCCAGGAAACTCATTTTGTGAAATTCAGTTCTACAAAGGTTTGTTATATTGTTACAAGTACTGCCATAAATGTCAAGCATGCGTACACGTGTATGTACAAGTGTGTGTGTTTGTGTATATTTGCAAGAGTTTTCACTGATATATGTCAATATGGCAGATGGATTTCCCAAACCACAACCACTTGTGTTTGATCAGAATATTGCAGAGAAATGGAGAATATTGGAGCAAGACTACAATATATTTATACAAACAGCTTATTCTGATAAAGATGCACATATCAGGGCATTCATTTTGCTGAACCTGGTAGGGTCAGAGGCCATTGAAAGGGAGCGTTCATTTGTCTATGCACCCGCAGTGTATGAAGGTGAAGGAGAAAATCATTGTGTTGTTGAGCAAGGTGAATCAAGGGAAGACCCCTAGTGTTTAAAGTGCAAATTCAGAGAAACATGTAACCCCCAGACTAAAGTTACACTAGAGAGGCATTTGTTTTACATGAGAGATCAAAAGCAAGGGGAAACTTTTGCAGCTTATATTACTGACCTGAGAAACAAAGCTAAAACGTGTAGGTTTGGTGATTTAAAGGATGAACTGATAAAAGGACAGATGCATGTGTGGTATTAATAATGCTGCTGTAAGAAAGATTTTGCTTCATGACAGTGATTTAACACTGAGTAAAGCCATTGAGATTGTCAGATTCATGAAGTTACAGAAAGGCACACAAATATGCTTGCTAGTGATAAGAGCATGGTTTCAGTTGTCTCCAGAGCTCATGTAGACAGCATGCAACATGTGACAGGCAAAAGCAGGCCTAAACACGTGGCAGCAGCAGCCACTGTGGGACTTCCAGGTAAAACCCGTAGTCATCTAGCACATTCCAAGAACAGTTCAGTTAAAGGAGCATGCTCAGTGCAGAACCAAAGGTATCTAGTGAAAAACAGAAGTTGCTCAGTACAGCATAAGAGTGAATCAGCACAACCCAAATCAAGCTTTATTGTTAGCTGTTGCAAATGTGGTGCCAGCCCTGAGTCCAAAAGAGAAAAGTGCATGGCATTTGGTCGGCAATGTCATAAGTGTAAGAAATGGAACCATTTTCAAAGATTTTGTAAATCGCGTAAGCCTCACACAGTTACAAAAAAGGGTCACTCCGAAAAGCAAGTTGATCAAATAGACCTGCAACATCTGCTTTCTATGTAGATGGTGTGTCAATAATTGGTGAAAGATTGATGCAGTAAATTTACTGGGGAGAAATGAAGTATTTTGTACTGTCCGGATCAATGGTAAATCCACCGAGCTTAAAGAGGACACTGGTTCAAAGTGTAATGTCATGTCTGCAGATACTTTTGCAAGGGTCAGAGCTGGTGAACAACTAAATGTAATTAATTGTGTGAAACTTGTAGCTTATGGAGGTGAAGAAATTCTAACCAAAGGCTCAGTAGTGCTTTCATGTTATGTGGCTAAGAGCTGTTATAGCCTATTGTTCTATGTGGTTCAAAGACCTGTGCAGTCATTATTGGGTCTCAGAGACAGTTTGAAAATTAATCTGCTTTCTTTTACCAAAGAAGTTTATCAGATAAGCACATATCTTAGTTCTAGCTTCACCAATACTATTTTTTCAGAGTATGCTGATGTTTTCAATGACAGATTGGGCAAACTTCCAGTTGTGTATTCCATGAAATTAGACCCAGAAATCAATCTAGTTGTCAGACCAGCAAGGAGAGTTCTGATAGCTATGCAGCATAAGGTCAAAGCTCAGTTGAACAAAATGGTGCAACAAAGTGTAATTTGTCCAGTTACAGAACCTACCGAATGAGTATTGTCCATGGCAGCAGCTCATAAAAAAGACTCAGATGAAATCAGAATATGGACTGACCCAAGAGATTTGAAGAAAGCATTGAAGAGACTGCATCATCCCATGTGTACAGTCAAAGAGGATGCAGCCCTGATACTGAACGCCACTGTTTTTTCTGTCTTAGGTGCTAAGAGTACATTTTGACAAGTGATGCTTGATCACAAATCTTCATTACTGACTGCATTCAGTATCCCCTTTGGAAGATATAGGTTCTTCAGAATACCATGTGGAATAAATTCTGCAAGTGAAGTCTTTCAGTGTGCAATGGAGAACATTTTTTCAGGTTATCCTTGTGCCATAATAGTAGATGATATATTGGTCGGAGACAATGGTAAGGCAGAACATGACAGAAATCTTAAAAGAGTTCTAGGCACAGCACGTGAAGTGAACCTAAAGCTTAATCCTCTGAAGTGCAAATTCAGACTACCAGAAGCTACATATGTAAGTCATTTGTTTACAAGTATGGGCCTGAGACCAGACCTGTCCAAGCAAGCAGCCATTCTTGAAATGTCAGCAACAGATAATGTGCAAGCTCTACAATGTTTTCTGGGTATGGTTACTTATTTAGGCAAGTTTATACCAGACTTCAGTGAGTTAACAGCACCTTTTAGAGAGGTCACACATAATAATGTTACTTGGTCATGGCTAGGCCAGCACCAGGGAGCATTTGAAGTTCTTAAGCAGAAAATTGTTACTCCACTAACATTATGATACTATGATGTCAACAAACCAGTAACTCTTTCCTGTGATGCTTCAAAATTCAGTTCAGGTGCAGTTATTCTTCAAGAATGCAAGCCAGTAGCCTACGCATCTAGAACACTTAGTCAGACTGAGACGCAATATGCTCAAATTGAGAAAAAACATTTGGCAATAGTGTTTGCATGTTCCAAGTTTCATGATTGCATCTATGGTTGAGAAATCCAGATTGAAACTGATCATCAACTTTTAGTTACTATTTTAAAGAAGCCTTTGCATTCAGCTCCAGTGATATTACAAAGAATGACACTCAAATTGCAAAAGTACAACTTCGAAATGGTCTATATGACAGGCAAACTTCTTTATCTGGCTGATACCTTATCCAGAGAGCCTAGAAATACAATGGAACAGCTTCACACAGAGAATTTTGACTTTGATGTCCTGGAAATGCATAATTTTTCTACCACAAGACTTGATGAGCTACGAGATCATACAATGACTGATCCAGTTTTGCAGAAGCTCAATTACTATTTTAGTGTTGGATGTCATTCAAAGCAATCTAGTGTACCACCAGAAGTGCAAGCTTACTTTCCTTACAGAGATGAGTTATTGATGGAAGACGGCATTATTTTCAAAGGTTCTAAAATCATTGTTCCTGCTTCCTTACAACAAGAATATATCCAGATTTTGCATCGTGGTCACCCATGTTCCGAATCTACTAAGAGAAGTGCGAGAGGAGTAGTAATTTGGACTTCTCTAGTAAAAGAGATTTAAAGAATAATTTCTTCCTGTTCAGTATGTAATAGTACTAAAGCGCATTTTAAAAGGAAGACACTTCAGCTAAGTCAAATTCCTGATCTACCTTGGTCAATTGTAGCTACTGACATATTCGAGTGGAACAATCAGCATTAGTTAGTACTAGTAGACTCTTATTCAAATTGGTTTGAGATCGATCTACTACCTAATTTAACTTCTACTACAGTCATTACTGAGTTGAAATGCCATTTCTCAGTCCATGGCAGTCAATTGTTTCAGAAATTTGCCAGAGAATGGGACTTCATACATGTTACCAGTAGTGCAGAGTATTCGCAATCAAATGGACTTGCTGAACGTACAGTACAGAGTGCAAAGCAATTATTTGAAAAGTCAAAGTGTGATAATGCCGATGTTTTTTTTAATGTACTCAATCTCAGAAACATACCCAGTGATGACATACTTGGCTCAGCAGCTCAGAGACTTCTATCTAGGCAAACCAGAACAACATTGCCTATCAATTCCAGTTTATTGAGGTTTAAAGCTAAGAACAACCAAGCCATCACAGCCCAGTTATCTAGAAAGCATTCTTTCTAAAAGTCCAGCTATGGCAAGTTGAGCAGATTTCTTTGTCCATTGGAAAAAGGAGAGACAGTGAGGATACAAACAGCAAAAGGTTTCGACCGGATTGGTCAAATAACAAGTATTTGTCCAGAGCCGAGATCCTATTTTGTTAAATATGAGGGTGTGGAGTACTGGAGAAATTGCAGACATCTTCTTCCTGTAGCAGAACCGATATCACAGCATTGTATCTGTGATAAAGACACTAACTCTCAGAGCAATCCAGATGATATTCCTGTTTCAGAACGTGTCCTGACTCCTTATAATGTTCTGGCAGATGATTCCAGTGTTCCTAAGATTGAACAGTCAGCAGAGACAAACCCAGTTGCTAAACTAAACCCAAATTTTATGTCACATGATATGGTCACATTTCAAAGCCTAGTGTGAAATACACAGCAACTTGGGCATAGTTGTATATATGTACCTGGCATTGTATAATTGCATGATGGAAATCATTTTTATGTAAATTGCATATTCATTACTATCAGTGACGATGCCTAACTTATTTTCTCAAAGAGGGAGGATGTAGAATAACAGGTGTGTTGTACCTTTAAGAAGCATTTCCAAGATGTGTGTGTGCATATAAATACCAAGCATGTGTTTGGTTCAGTGCCATTTTGAAGGTGCGGCCAGCATGTTAACATCCATGTGCATGATAGCTAGTTTGTTTATAAGTTAAAGTTACTTAACCTCATTTATGATGTGTTTGCATACAATGCAGCAGCTTGAACAAGAACCCATGATGCTTGCTATTTTTATCCTGACCTGGCGAGCGACAGGTTGATAAAAATATGCCTGACCTGTATATAAAACTAAAGAGACTAAAAACATTATCACTGCTTGTATCTTGGTATCCATATCCATAAACAGGACCTTCCAGTTTATCAGTTTTTGTTTTACCTTTTTTTTAGTCCTTTTCCACATTTCTTAAGTTGCCATAACAGAATCCTTTTTAACCCATACTCTTAAAGTACTTCATTTTATCATGTCCCTATAAATATGGGTATTGCTGAACCACTTCATGAGTGCATACATAGTTTACAGTTATAACCTTTGTTTTGTCTTCATTCATTTTATATCCCAAAAAGACTTGAAACTGTTTCAGTGTTCTGCAACACTGAGATGTCTTTTCCTGGATTTATCAGGTACAAAGTAAAATCTTCTGTAAATAAATCCAACTTTTGTTGATTATCATACCAATTATATCCTTAAATTTACGAGTCTCTTATTTCTTTGCCAATGGTTCTAAATATAAATTAAATAAAAAAGGGGAAAAAGGACACCCTTGCCTGGTTCCTCTGTACAGGTACAACTTACAGAGAGGAACCCTCCCTCTTCAATTCTTGCCTAAGATTCTTCATATATTCTCTTACTTAACCTTATTATTGTATTAGGGAATGCAAATGATTCCATTGCCTTACTCATAAATTCCCAGCTTAATCTGTCCAATGTTTTCTCTGCATCAAGACCCACCACCAACAGCCGTATTTTCTTACATTTATTTATTTGCCTTTGATTACTGGGAAAGTCCCTCTGGGTAATGCCCATTTTCAGTAGAGGCCAGGGGAGAAAAAGTCTGTTTGTTTACATTACATTATACAAAGTTCCATTTAAACACGGAGTAGTTAAATTTCTATTTATACACAAACTGTAGTTACATTTATACAGTCTAAGATTTTACAGCGGTGGAAGTTACTAAGGAAAAAGGCCATGTGCAACATAGTAGACTGTACAGGCAGCAGTTATGTTTAAAAATTGTTTAGTCATTTCAGTGAGAGGCCGAGAGTATTGTGTTTAAGGAGAGTATTGTATGGTGAACACAAAGTCTTAACCTTGTGAAGAGCATGTGCAGGAGCAGGACTGGTTAAGATGTTGTTTAAGCAGTGGTTTAAAATTACTGAGTTTGTCAGGGAGTTTTATTTGTGTGGAGAATACTATTCCAGAGTTTGGCAATGTATAAAGAGTAGAGAGAATCTCCTGCAACAGTTTTGACTTATTTGTAAGTAATATGAATTTGTTACTAGAGCAGATGTCCATTGCTGGACAGTAGGGCAGTGATATGTTTTGTAGTGCAGCCCATTTTTCTGGATGGTGAATGAATTTATGTGCTTTAGTTAGTTGTGAATACGTTAGGCAGTTGCGTAGTTCAAGCTATGTCAATGGTAGGTCCTATGAGGGAAATTGGTGGCAAATTTAGATATTTAACTGTAGCAGGAGGCAAGTTTGTTTGCATAGGAACAGAAATAAGAGAGTTGACAGTAAGAAGGTGTTGGCTGGAGTTTTTCTTGCAGTATCTGTAAGTAATCCAAGACAAATGGTTTGCTTGGAGAAACCAAATAAGGGCCCAAGACCGAGTTGAAAATTTTTTTTCCAGTTTATTCGATAGTCAACACACAGAATCACTTGATTCTGTGTGTTTACTATCGAATAAACTGTTTGGAAAACATTTTTTCAACTTGGTCTTGGGCCCTTATTTGGTTTCTCCAAGCGAACCATTTGTCTTGGTTTTAGTTTTGCTTGTTCGCTTTCATCTCCATTGTGGTTATCTGTAAGCAATCCATTGGTCTTATAAAGGGAGCCTAGTTTCTGGTGTGTAGATTTACTGGTGTACAGTATATGCTGGTCATATTTGAGACTGTCATCTTTTATATCACCTAGACATTTACTGAGAGTTACAGTTTCAATGGCAGTGTTATTTGCTGACTTTATGATAAAATATTGCTTGGGGTTAAGTAGAAGGTTTGATTCTTTGAGCCAGGTTTCTACAGAGAAGAAAGATTTTTGGGTAATGTCTTGGAGCTTATTTATTGTTGAAGCTGGACATATTGATTTTGAGTCGAATACATACTGAACTAAACTAGCATGGTGAATGGAAGTGTGGAGGTCATTAATAAATATATTAAATAGGAGAGGACCAAGGAGCCCTGAGGAACACCTGCAGTAACTGGTTGAAAGGATGAGTAGGTTTGTTGTAATCTAATGCCTTGTTGCCTTCCTGATAAGTAACTAAGAAACCACAACAAGGAGTATTGTGAAAGTCCTATTGAGGAGAGTCAAACTAGCAGTTGCTGGTGCGCGGCAGTCTCAAATGCCTTTGACAAGTCTAAGAATGTGGTGGGCATAACCAGACCATTGTTTCTAGGTCAGTTTATTATATTAGTAAAATGTAGTAGAGCAGTATTGGTGCTGTGCTGGGGCCTAAAACCATGTTGTGTTTCTGAGAACAAGTTATTTGGGGTTAGGTATTGTATCAACTGCATATGGATACATTTTTCTAATATTTTGGAGAGGGGAAGAGAATTGCTATTGGTTTGTAGTTATTAAATTGTGTAGATGTGCCACCTTTGTGCAGTGGTATGATGTATTTTTTACACAGTGATGAGACATATCTTTCTGATATGGACCTATTAATTAGTATGGACACAGGAAAGGCTATGACTTCATAGACCATTTTTGGTAGTCTCGTGATAGTTGGTCTACAGCTACAGAAATAGTTTTTAGTTTAAGGTGCAACTTTCTTATGACTGAGGTAGGTACTGGATTAAAATTGAAGAACTGTGGGTGGGTTGGATTGGACAGGGATAAATATAAAGTAGGACTTAAACTGCATCAGGATACAGTCTGTCATATTGTCTGTTTTCGGAGAGGTAGTGGTGGTCTTGCCAGGGTGGAGTAGTTTATTTAGTGATGACAAAAAAGTTTTGAGTTGTTTTTATGTTTGCGTTGTAGGTTGGTATGGTATCTTTGCTTATGCTGTTTGACGTGGAGTTCTGTAAGGCTTGTACGATGTCTAAATTGCTGGAAGGCATTTTGAGTTCTATTTTTATACCAATTTTCCTCTTTTTATCATAAATTTTTTTGTTTCTTTTGTCAGCCATGGTGCGGGGTTGGACTTTGCTCTTTTATTACTTACTGGTGCTAGATTATTTAATGTTTGTAAGAATATGTTATTAAAGAGTTCTACAGTGGTATCTAGTGGCATTGTTATAAGTACATTCTAGTTGTATTGCTTTAGTGTTTCATTGAAAATATCTTTGCTGAAACTGGTTGTATTTCATATTTGATTATAGATAATATGTTTATCTAGGTTATGGTGAGTTCTAATAGCATATGTTGGTATGTGGTCATTTATGCTATCTGAGAGGCAACCTACTTTTAACAGTTTGTCTGTTTTTTTTGTAAGAATCCAGTCTAATGTTGAGAGTCTCCCTGAAGTTTTATTGATTCTAGTAGGTGTGGCTACTAGTTGTCTTAAGATGAACAAATTTATGGATTCAGTGAGGGTAGTGGAATTTATGAGTTGCCAGTCTGTATTTAAGTTTCCAAGTATATAGTTTCATGGTTAATTTGTTGGGATATCCAATACAGGATGTTTCAGCAGTATCAATGTTATTCCCTGGTGGTATATAAACTGCTGTTAAACATACAGTTTTCATATTGTTGATTTTAAAAGTGTTATTAGAAGTTCAACACTGGTAATTTTGGGTATTTCCTGTGGAAGTAAGGTGATGGTTTTGAGATTTTTATAGATGATTGCTACACCACCTACATACAAATATTTCAAGCATGGGCATTAATGCCCTTCTAGCTTGCCAATATACCAAAACACTTGTTCCCATAATAAATGTCCAGGCTGTTCTTAAAAATATCTAAACTAGTACTTGCTTTAATGTAATTTGGTAGTCTGTTCCATGCATCAGCTACTGTGTCAGAGAACCAATTAGTACACTTCTCATTCCTATAGAATCTTCTACATAGGTTGTCTGATGATTCTCTAGTACATTTTGATAACCCCAAACATTTCCAGAGTTACTGGTCTCTAAATGCTCTATATACCTGAATAAGATCTCCTCTTAGATATCTATAAGAGACACTGTACAAGTTCAGATATTTTAGTCTTTCATAATAACTTACATTTTTATATCCATGGATACCCTTGGTATATTTCCGATGTACTCTTTCCAGTTTACTCATGCTTGTTTTCCTATAGGATCTCCATACTGTTATTCCATACTCAAGTTTGGGTTAATGTAACTGACAAACAATAAATTCATCATTTTTGATTTCCTAGACTTTATAAATCTTTTTATACAACCTATAATTCTATAACTGTAATTAACCAATTGTTTAATATGATTAGAAAAACTCATAGCTGAATGTACCCATATACCCAAGTCCTTAAATGAGTCAACTGACTCAATCACTGTGTGCTATATTAAATATTCATCTTTTAGTTTATGTCTCCCAAATCTCATATGCTTAGTTTTTGATGTATTCATCAGCATATTATTCAGCTGTGCACAAATGGTTAATTTACTCAAGTTATTTTGCCTTACCTGTAACCCATGTAATCAATTTACCCAATTTTAGGTCATCTGCATATAGACTGTAGAACACCTCAGATGAAAAGGTTAGGTCTGAAAGATACAATTTAAACAGGTAAGGGTCTAAGACAGATCCCTGTGGGCTACCCTGACTGTAACCAAGGATTTCATCTGTTCAGTTGCTGTATGATACTTGCCATATCCTATTTGTAAGCCATGTACCTATCCATCTTATCAAGAGTACATCAATACCTAATTGTTTTAATTTATTGATCAGTGTTTTGTGTATGACCCTGTCAAATGCTGAAGTTAAATCTGTATAAATTACATCACAGCACAATTTTTCATTCTTAGCTGTTATTATATTGTTATAGAACATTATGTTACAGGTGGTAATAGATCAATTTCCAATATATGCATGCTGATATATGGTTTCAAGTCCCAACCTATCCAATTCTGACAATAGCTTATCGAATATTACCTTCTTCATTATTCATCCATAACATGAAAGTAGACTTAAGGGTCTATATGACTTTGGTTTTGTCCTATTCCCCTTTCCCTTAAAGACAGGTTTAATAAGCACATGTCTCCAGTCTTGAGGAATCTCCCCATATTTATCTGACCTAGTGAATAATAGATATGATGGTACCATAAGTTCTTGCTGAGGTGCTTTCAGGTAATTGTTATTAATTCCATCTCCTCCCTGTGCTTTGTTTGGATCCAGTTTGTATAGTTCTTTTTCAATATAATCTAAATTGATTCCAGTATCTGGGGTTACCTGAATGTCACTAGGGCAACTTATCACCCCTTTTGTGGAGCCAAACTGTTTTGCATAAGATTTTTGTAAATGTATCTATAATCTGTTGTATCTGAGAATAAATTTTAGAACCTGCACACAATTTATCAGTTTGTATGCCTTTACTTCTTTCACATCTTATGCATCTATAAAAAAGTTTCCTATTATACTCAAGATCTTTATATAAAATTTCTTCAAAATTTTCCTGATCTTGTCTCACACTATGCTTAATTTGTTTGTCCAGCTTGTTTATTTCAGTTTTCAAAAGTTGTAGTTCAACCTCTCTTCCATTTCTTATATTTTTTTTGTCTCTCACCTTAATCAGATATTTTGTTCTTATGGAAATATATCTGCCTGACATTGTATGCCTAGATCCTGATGTTTTTCAAAACTTTCTACATTCCATCTGCAGTTTTTCCACTGAAGACCTCATTCTAGTTAGTTTTACATAGAGACTATTTTGCTTTCATATAGTCTGTAATTAACCTTCTATGCATTGCTTTAGATTTCAGTTTGGCAGAATTCTCTACCAAAAAAAATTAATCTTTATAACCCCATGATTACTACATATCAATGGTGGTAAAACTTGACTTGAAGTAACAGTAATTTCTTTAGGAATGCAAACAGTGTCTAGTATGTTCCATCTCCTGGTTACTTTTTTTTTTACAATCTGAAGCAATTGTTCCTGAATATACGTTGTAAATAATTTCCTTATTAATGTTGTTGAATTCATATTATTCCAGTCAGTTTCTGGTAAATTTAAGTCCCCAGCTAATATTATTATTCCTGCCTATGTTTTATGCAAGAAATGTATGAATTCCTCTAGGTCATCTGCACTTGACTTTGGTGGTCTATACACTCCAACAATTGTTGTATGTTCCAGGGTTGTCTTTATTGTCACAGTTACACAGTCTATAGTTTTGGTGTTATCAATGAACATGGAATAATCACAGGTCTCATAACTATCTTTAATCCCTATCATAACACCTCCATGTGATTTTTTTGTTAGAATGTCTGTTACAGTAAAAACATTTATACCCTGACAGAACTGGTTTCCAGTCATTAACCATGTTTCACAAACAATAACATCAGTCTTGTGGGAACATAGCAAATTGTCTAATAAAAAAACATTATTATTAATGCTTCTAGCATTAACAACCATCAGAGATGTATCAGATGTTGCTATCTGTGAACTGTTATATTTTTGAACTGGCAAAAATCCTGCTTAGTATTTGTCAAATATTGCAAAATATCTGCTGCAAAAATTCTCTTCCCTGATCTTGAGAAATGCATGCCATCATGTCTGAACATGTGTGCCCAAAACAAGGCTTGGATGCTCTACACGTTTCCATTTTTCAAAACAGGACATTATTTTCATGTAAGTATTTACCCCCCAAATTTTGTCATTCACAGTGACATGACTTTCCTTTCTATAGGTGATTTCTGAAAAATATGTCTTAACACCAGTACAAGCTATACTGTCTAAGAGGGCTGTCAGTTCCCTACTAACAGTCAGAGAATGCTTGCAGATGAGATCATTTGTACCAACATGAATATAAACAGATCTGTAGTTCCTTACATTAAGGCATTCCAAGGCTTGTTTCTTCTATTTTTGCCCCTGGCAGGCATAACACTATTCAATGTTCATTATATTCTCTGCAAATATAAGTATCAGTTCTTCTAATAATTGACTCTTCAATTACAAGATTAGCTTTGCTGGCCAGCTCTATAGAATCTTCAACTTCTAATACAGTAATATCTGCTCTATCAATTATTACGAAGGACAGAGCTTCATTACCATTAGTCTTATTAATCCTTTTCTTTTCATTGTGTATTAAATTCTCATCCAGCTGGTATTGTAAATCCACAGCTTCAGCCATGTAGTCAACATCTGTCTTTCTCTTCTTTTTTCTAATAGTAATGTTCTTCAATCCTTTCACGTTCAATTTTGATTTCTTCCATTTTACCTGTCCCTTTGCCTCTTTTTTTCTGCCTTCTCTTTTGGAAAAATGATTCATTTTTCTGTTGATTGAAGGTTTTCTGACATAAAAATATAATTCCCTGTAACCTGTGTGTTACATAAAGCAGTGTCCTTTTTAGTACGTATTCTCTTTCCTTTACAGTCATTAGTCAGTTTCTTTTTCTTCCTTGTTATTTGTTGTAAACATCTTCCTTTCTTTCTTTCCTTCTAAACAAACTGGATCCTCAGATTGCTGAATACTTGCATCCAGAATTCCGAAGTTGACAGGGGCATTGTCTTGTTTCATAGAGGTTGAATGATCTTTGCAGAAAACAGATGCATCATTTCCTAAATTTGTTCTGTTAGTTCTTTGCCTAACATTATCTCACTAGTCCAGCCATTAATATATGAAACAACAGTTCTCCATGCTGTGCCAATTGCACAACTGCAGCCATCATCATTAAGTCTAGATTTACTTCTAACAATGGTAAGCAAATCATCCAACTGCATGCCTGTTTTGTCTGACATGCCTAAGTATGTTGTATTCTGGGGGGATGATCTTATTATCCTTTGTTTATTTTTAACCAAGTTTCTGTAGGTATGACTACATCAGGAGTGTATGTGGCGATGTAGGCATGTATGTCATGGTTTTTATTGCACATACATCTTAGGTTCATATTTAGTCAGGTGAGTTTGGATTGTAGGGTTTTTTTTTTTTTTTTTGCTGAGATGTATTAGTTTTTTGGGTTGGAAGTTATGGTTTTATGAACAGTGTGACTTGGATTAGAGTGAATATCTCTGCTAATTTTTTTAATTGATATTTTACTGAGGGAAGAGTGTGGCCAGTTATAATTTGGTCTTGGTTTGATAATTTGATTGTAAATTTGGATACTATGTTATGAGATATTTATAGATAAATCAGATATGGTTTGTTTGTAGAGCCAGTGTGTTATGAAGAAAGACAGATTGGGTAGATGTTAGGAGAAATAATACAATATTCTGAGTTTGTGGCATCATATTTAACTTGTTTTTTTTTTCTTTGTTGTAAATTAGGATTAGAGAACTTTAGGAAGATACTGCGTTGGTTGCAGAGATGTAATTTGATAGTTGTAGGGGCAAGGATTAAGACAGTTTGAGACAGAGTCTTGGGTGCTAAACAGGAGTGGGTGTTACAATTGGAAGAAATTCTATTGCTTGCTTTCTTTTGGAGGGAGCTGATGGTATTGGTTTGAGATATATGTGGGTGGTGTAATTGAAGTATAAATGTAGAGTAAGAAGGGGTGGGTGGGAATTGGGGGAGGGATAGGATAGTGGAGTGAGCTCAAGCATTAGTGAAGGAAAATGAAGTGGGTTGAAAACTTGATAAGGAGAAAAATCAGTCAGTGACTTAATTTAAACAGCCACAAATTTGCTGAGACAGATAAGTAAAAGGAAAAATGGAATTTAAAAGGCCTATGAAAGTCTTGATTTTGTTGCTCTAGGACACTGTTTTAGTAAGAGTTAGCTCAAAAATCATCTTGACTTGACTAATGGTAACAGTAAAAAAGTGCACTTGACTGTTTGAATAACTGTGTAATGTAAGGAGGTTTCTATGGACTTTGAAATGCAAAGTCCAAAGGCTACCCCAGCTCCCACAGATCAGTAAAACAGTGAGAAAAAGTAAGCCAGAATGTAGTAGTGCAGCTCTGGAAAAATACTGGCTCACAACTGAAAGCGATTACACAAGAAGAGAAATAAACTTAAGAAAATGAGACAGTGGACTGCTAAAAACTATGAATTAAGGACAGTTAAATGAGAAAGCCCCAATGGGACTGCTGTGGTCTAAGACAATCGAGATATTATAGTGGACAAAGCTCTTTGTTTTAGGATGCCATAATATTATAACTTACATAAAAATATAGCCCACAGACTGGTGTTTAAACTGCAGACTTCACTGTTACATACATATCTATTTGCTTGCAGGGACACTTTATAGCAAAATAAAAACACACTATAAGAGACAGTTGAATGCACTGAGTCAATGTTGACTGTGCGCAAATACTAGCTCAGAGCTGAAAGTGGTTTAATAACTGTTGTGGGAAAGAAGAAATAAGAAAGCAAGGGGAAAGACCAAGGGTGACTTCCTTGAAGGCATACAGTTCCACTAAAGGAAGACAGGAGAATATAAATAATGGGAATGGCAAGTCTAGAAAAAGGGAAGAAAATATAAGAGAAAGAAATAGTTTGAGTAACAGCAGTATGAGTAAATGTCAATGTCTGTTAGGAAGTAGTGAGTAAAAACTGACCAGGAAGATGTCAGTGGAGGAGGATTTAGAGACTATAAGGCTATTGCTTACAAACTAGGACACTGAGGTGCTTGTCTTCAGACTAGTCACTATGCAGGCTAAAATACACATAGAAGACTGGATGCTCCTAATACTTACTTAAAGCATAGGGGCAGAGGTGGTACACAGTTTGTCCTAAATAAATGGTGGGTGGATTGAATGGACTCAAACTGTCTGTTGGATAGGTTTGATGTGTGTATGATTTAGGGATGTTTCCAGTGAACCTGTTAAAAAAAGAGAAAACTGCATTCTACTTTCCTCTGGATCATCATTGTTCTGTTAATGTTTGCCCCCCTCAACAAAACCACATTGATTCAGATCTATCAATTTTGGTAAAACCTTGGTTATGTTTTAGCTGTTATAGACAAAACACTTTGTATCATGATTTAAAATTGAAATGGGCCTATATGAAGCAGGGTCTGATGGGTCAGAGTCAAAGTAAACTTTATTGTCATTTAGAAATCACACAAGTACAAAAACTTAATGAAATTCCGTGTCTCTGGACTCAATGTGCAAACAACATATAGACTATTTTCACAGACATTTACACATATAAAACCAAGCTATTACATCATGGGCATGCAGGTTGACAGACTAATATTGCACATAGTTAGAAACACATTTTATCACTTTTCACAGTGAGCACTTTCTTGCTTTAGACTTTAGTATTGCACAGGTACTTGGTTAAGACTTTGCATTGATCCTTGCACATAAAGAAACATTTAAGTATTGTACTGTGAACAATAGAGTATTGCACTATGGACCTTAGAGTATTGCACTATGGTTAATTTACGAATTCATAATATGTAGAACATAGTTGTTACTAGAGTTCAGCAGCCTGATGACATTAGGGAAGAAGTTGTTCTTGAATCTCATCATTCTGCAATGTATGCTTTTGAAGTGCTTTCCAGATGATAGATGCAAGAACAGTCTGTAAACAGGGTGACTGCAGTCTTTAATTATCCCAATGGCCCTGCAGAGACATCTGGATAAGGACAAGTGAGGGACAGATGGTAAGTTGGTCTTGATGATCATCTCAGCTGTCTTCACCACTCTCTGGATGGATTTTCACTAAGAGGTAGAGCAGCTTCCATACCATACTATGAGGTTGTTCATCAGGATAGTTTCTATAGTACCTCTGTAGACGGTAGTGAGAACTGTCGATGGGGATTCACTCTCCTCAGCCTTCTCAAAAAGTTCAGTCTCTGGTGCACTTTCTTGACTATGGCATTTGTATTGGTGTTCCAAGACAAGTCCTCATCAATGTCCACTCCCAGGAACTTTGTGCTTCTCACTCACTGATTCCCCATTCCTTTCACTGTTTCCCCATTGATGGTAAGGGGAGAATGTTCCCTGCAATTTTTCCTGTAGTCCACAATTATCTCTTTTGTCTTGTTTACGTTTAGTGCTAAGTTGTTATTTCCACACCAGGTAGTCAGTTGTTTCACCTCATCTCTATATGCTGTTTCATCGAAATTGCTAATGAGGCCCACCACTGTTGTGTCATCAGCAAACCTGATGATGTGGTTTGTATTGTACCTGGCTGTACAATCATGTGTTAACAGTGTGAACAGCAAGTGACTTAGTACATATCCTTGTGGGACACCAGTGTTAAGAATGATGCTATTCGAGGAGTTATTTCCTGTGCACACTTTCTGAGGTCTGTCTGTGAGAAAGTCAGGAATCCAGTTACAAAGTGGAGTGTTGATGCCTAGTTGGAGTAGCTTCATTACCAGATGAAGAGAGATGACCATGTTAAAAGCAGAGCTGAAGTTAATGAATAGTACCTTCGCATAGGTGTTTATATTCTCAAGGTGTTCCTGGGATAGATGGAGTGCTAGAGAGATGGCATCTACCATAGAGTGGTTTGCTCAGTAAGCAAACTGCAGAGGTTCAAGATCAACAGGCAGCCCAGATGTTATGGTGTCCTTGACCAGCCTTTCAAAGTATTTCATCACTGTGGAGGTGAGGGCTACAGGACGGTAGTCTTTTAGCCAAGATGGTGGAGACTTGTTTGGTAATGGAATGATTGTCATGTCCTTGAAGCATTTCAGAACAATTTGCTGACTCAGAAAGTTATTGAAGATATCCATGAGGACATTTGTTAGTTAGACTGCACAGTCCATGAGCACTTGGCCTAGGATGTTGTCAGGCCCAGTTGCTTTTCTTGGGTTAACTCTTTACAGTGTCCTCTGGACATCATCTGGGTTGAGGGTGAGCATCTTCTCGTTATGGCTAATGGACATTTTCTTCACTGTTGTTCTGTTCCCTTCCTTGAATTTTCTGAAGTAGACATTTAGCTTATTTAGGAATTCCTTGTTGTCCTCACATTGTGAAGATAGGGGTTTGTAGTCAGTTATGGACTGGATACCCTGCCATAAGTGTTGGATTCTTTTTGGTCAGAGAAGTAGCTCTGGCTCTTTCTGCCATAGGCACATTTCACTTCCCTTACTCCCTTCTTCAGATTTGCTCTGGCTGTTCTGAGGGCTTCCCTGTCTCCAGACCTTGTTTTCAGCAGCTTGTACACCTCTCTCGTCAACCAGAGTTTCTGGTTGGCTCATGTGATGATGTTTTCTTTGACTGTCACATCATTTACACATTTCGAAATGTAGCCTATCACTGCCTCGTTGTACTCCTCCAGTTTGATGCACTGGTTTTCAGTAGCCACGTCCTTGAATATGCTCCAGTCTGTGCTCTTGAAACAGTCCTGGAGTGCGGAGACTGCACCCTCTGGCCATACTCTTACTTAATTCACTGCTGGTCTCCCTCTAGATAGCAATGGTTTATATACTGGCAGTAACAATATGAAGATGTGGTCAGAGTTTCCCAGTTGTGGGTGAGGCGCTGCCTTAACTCATTCACTCCAATGGAGCTCAGGAAGTTTGCACTGTATCTTCCAATGGGCGGAGCTGAAGCCTTTTGACAGAATCAAATTATGTCCTCACATTTCAAACAAATGTTCATATCTCTGGAACCATAAGGATGATGAAAGAAGTATAAATGGCAAACTCTTCAGTACAAACAATTTTTTTTATAGAAGTAGTATTCTTTAGATTTTAGGTCTTAAAACAAATTTTATAAGTCACAGTAAATGCAGTAACTATCACAAGATTTTGTAAAAAACGTACACTATCTCAGCAACCACTCAATTTATAAACATTCTATCGGTAGCATTTTATTTATCTTACTGAGAGCTTTCATATGAGGCTAAGGAGTTATGTCTGTGTTACTTGGTTGTTGTGATATTTAGAAAAATGTGAAAATTGTAACCATATAAATTAATATCATGAAAACAACAGTTAATATCTATTTACCTGCACTAGACAGAGGTCAAATATTAATGCAACTGAATTTGCTGTTGTGTAAGCTTTAAGACAGAATCTTTTAAAACCTTGGAATTATTGATGCAAATATGAACAAGCAATATTTGATGCCTAAGGGTTAACTGCAGATGCACCTGGAGGTGGCACTTGGATGTAATGAGTTAAATGCCAGCTTAACATTGCTGTATGCCTTGTCCAGTATATTCTCTCTCCTGTTGCAAAGTTCATATATTCTTTACCATCTTTAAGTATTATAGCCACTATAGCTTTCTTCCAGGATGTTAGGGCTTCCTGTCCTTTTAAAATGCTATTATACCTTTCATGTCTTTATGACTTTCTTGCTTCAGAGCTTCAGAATTTCCACAGGAATACCATGTATTCCCGGAGAGATTCCTGCAGACTGCTAATCTCATCGCCTCCTATCTTAACTGTTAAATGTTGAGCCTCATCTACCCTTAACCGTGTCATACCTAAGTCTTCCATAAATATTTGCACTTGTGCTCTTTTTTTTGATTTCCACATTTCTTTGCAAATTTTTATGAAATTTTTAAAATATATTTTTCTTATTATAAGCTGTAAATTTAGCAACAACTCTTCTTACTTTCTGTTGCCTAAGTTGCTGTGCTAAATGTTTTTATGCTCAGGCATTATTATACAAAAAAACAAACAAAAAAAAAAAAAAAACAGCTACTTAACAGCAGTCTTTATAGAGTCATGCATATTATCCAGATGCTCCCTTATTTTCTCTTTAGAAGTCTGCATTTGTGCCTCTTCTTCTTCTGTAAGATCTATTCTGCAATAGTTTAATTTAACTGTTCTGGCAACCATCCAACCCATCATGTAAACCTTCATGGCTTCACAAAACTAGTCCAGTCGCCAACCAGGATTAATAAAAACTCCAACAAGCACACTACCCTGGATTGGTTACTAGTCAGTAAGAGCCCCCAGTCATATATAACAGGCTGTTTATCAGATAGCCTCAGTGATCACTCCCCAACATTCCTTCTCAAAAAATACCTATACCAAGCTAAACCTGTCATCTACCATCAAATACGTAAAAAACTAAACTTTAACACACTCACATTCATCTCATCCCTCAAAGAATGTAACTGGCATCCTCTACAGTACCTCAGTCTTGATAACGCAGTTGAATTTTTTAATACTACCTTCCTGAGCATCCTTAATTAGCATGCCTCCATAAGACTTTCCAGAACCAAATACAACCCTCCCCATGGCTGCAGAAAACCACTAAGTCAGAAATGAAAAACAGGGTAAAGCCTGGGAGCAATGACACAAAATCAAAACCCCCTCAACTAGACAGAAATTCTTAGAACTACGCAATAGAGTCAAAAAGCTAATAAAACAGGATAAATTCCAATACTACCAGTCTGCCCTAGACTCCTCCCAACACAGCTCAAAACAATTCTGGTCCTCCATAAACTCCATCCTCCACCCAGGTAAAGTCAGTACCTCGCCTCCTAACATCCCTCACTCCTCTGCAAATATTCCTACCTCATTCAACACACACTTCACACAAACCATACTATCACTAGCTAAACAACACAACCCCCCTCCCCTCCTACCCACACCTTCAATTAGTAATCTCCCCACTGACTTCTCTTTTTCTCCTGTACCTACCTCCAACATAAAAAAACTAAACTTAAACCCACCAAATTAGCAGCAGACAACCTCCCAAGTGAATACCTACAAATCGCAGCTGATGCTCTGGCCTACCCAGTATCCATCTTGATTAACCGATCTCTGTCGGAAAGTTACGTTCCCACACTATGGAAAGTATCACATATAATTCCCCTCCACAAAGGCGGCCCCTCCACAGAACTAACCAATTACCGACCCATAGCCATTCTTTCTCCACTCTCCAAAATACTAGAGAGATGCATTCACTCTCAGGTCTCAGACTACCTTCTTACTAACAACCTCCTTTCCAATACTCAGCATGGTTTCTGACCAAACCATAGCACCACCACTGCCTTACTCTCCTTTACTAACACTATCCTTCAGCATAAAAACAATGGCTATCTCTCCTCTGCTACTTTCCCAGACCTATCTAAAGCATTTGACATGGTTCCACACAAACAACTCATCTCTGTCCTCAATAACCTATCCTTCTCTCAATCAGTCACCAACTGGTTTCAGAGTTACCTGTCTGACCGCCAGCAATCCATTGTATGGCAGAATGACATATCTCCCCAACTACCTGTTTCTATAGGGGTTCCCCAAGGATCCATCCTTGGACCCCTACTCTTCTCTATTTTCACCAGTAATCTAGTCTCTGCCACTAAACATGGCATACTCATACAATACGCAGATGACTCAACCATCATCTGCTCAGCCCAGTCCCTACCCAAACTGCAAAAAGTCGCACAGGAAGCCTTTTCCTCTGTTGAAACTTGGTTATCCAATGCCCAATTAATACTCAACCCAAACAAAACTAAACTACTCATCTTCTAACCCACCAAACATACTCAAAACAACTCTCACTTTAACATCACAGCAAAAGACAACACCACTATAAACCCAACAGAACACACCAAATTGCTAGGAGTGGAAATAGACAATAAACTAAAATTTGACATTCACATATCCATGACCATAAAAAAGTCCACAAAAAAAAAACTAGGAGCATTATGCAGAACTAAACAACTTTTCTCCAAAGACGCAAAGATTTCAGTAGCAAATTCCCACCTTATCTCCACCCTACTTTATGCCTCTCCAATATATACCAACCTAAGTAAAAGTGATCTAAACAAGCTAGAGACCTGCTACAACAAAATCACCAAATTTTCGACAGGGATATCCTACCGAAGTCACCACTGTCTCTCACTTGCTGAACTGGGCTGGCTTGAATTCCCTCACCTCCTTCAATGGTATCAACTCACACTCACCCACAAACTAGTAAACCATCCACTAAATGTCCCATCCCTCCAGAATCTACTCCAACCCTATCGCACCACCAGACCACTAAGATCCAGCAACAAAAATCACTTGCAGATCACTAAAGCCAATAACTCTGCTGGTGAAGCACTATTCCCTTGCACCATAGCCAAATTATGGAACTCCCTCCCACCCACAATTACCTCCATACCATCATGCACCCACTTCAAAACTTTACTAACAGCACAACTAAAAACATGCTGGCTGTGCCCTTGCAACTCCCACTCTAATATCACCCACCCCATGCAACCACTACCTTTCTTTCCACCCCACTAACTACCTTGGTTATAGCAAGCTCGGATGCTCATAAGCCTACTACTTATTATACAGCAGGAACTTCTTATTGTAATAATTATTAATGTCTGTTATGTACTTTGCAGATAAAGAATCTAATTGTCTACTGATGTACTATGTTATTCATCTGTAACTATGTTTGTAATTGTTAATTGCTATGTTAATCAAACTGTTAATCACTATGTAAATTCAATGTAACGACTGTCTGTATATTTTAACTGTGGAGCTTTTCTCCCCGGGCCTTCGTGAAAATGGACCTACATTCAGTCGGACACTCCCGGTCAACAAATGTAAATAAAAACCTTTATTAGCCCCTGTAAATAATTCATGTTACTACATAACCATATCTCTTTTTCTTTTATTTCTATCCTATTTTAAACTCCACTTTCATTTTATCTCAGTCATTAGCTATAACTTCTGAAGACATTTCTATATTCTATACTAACTATCAAACAATTTCCACTACCCATTCCTTAAATTCATCTATTTTTAACAGGTAGGTGGGGAAACACCAATGTCTCATTTTTTATTTTAGTTGTTATTGGTCCATGATCTAAAATAATTATTGGATGTGTGTTGAAGCTTTTAGTTAAATGCACGTTACTCTGAAATATAATTTATGTGTAGTCTAGCCCAGTTATTGTACCTTGGTGAATAATATGTAAATTCTCCTTGAGTTCCTACTGTTGAGTTTATGTCTTCCATACCAAATCTTTTCATAAATTTCTTTTGAAATCTGCCCTCTGTTATTATAGTTTCCCTTCTTGGTCCCCCACATGCATCCTCACTACATATCAAGTTCCAGTCCCCACTTATAAGTAATATTCCTGCTGAAAGCTGATTATTTCTCCCAAAATATTCTTAAGTTCCACAATAGCAGTTTTGGGTGGAATATAAATACATGCCAGAGTAATCTTTCTTCCTTTTCAGTAGCCCCTTACTACCACAAATTTACCATTACTATTTTTCCCTCTTCTATCACTATTGGAGCTCTGCTAGCAACTAATATCAGTAATCTCCTTTTCCTTTGTTCCTGATAGTTTGCTGAATATTCATCCTGAAATCATTTATTTATCAAATTCGTATGCTCGTTTATTTCCAAATATGTCTCCTGTAGTATTGTTATTTGCACTCTTTGTTTCTTAATGTAATTTAGTACTCTGACTTTTGTGTTTATACCTGTGAGGCAATTTACATTCCAAAATAACTAAATGTCTATTTCCAGCTTTTGTGTTACATGTGCCCAGTAAGGTTTGGCAAGTTGATCCTTTTTCCAATTATTTTGTGTCATCTCCATTTGAACTTTGTCACATTTTACAAGACTTTTTGTTTAACTGAAAACCCACAAACAAAAGCAAACAAATCCCCAGTACACCCCAGAACCTATAAACTTATAAAAAACAGATAGAACTATGTATATCTTCAAATAATAAAGTTTAACACTCCTGATAGGTACACATGTCCTGAATCAACAGCTGCATCCACATATAGTAACTAACCTAAATTAATGGTATCCATGCTAAAATACATGTTACAGACTATGCTTCTACTTACACTAATTTCTGTCTGTTCTTGCCTTGTTTTTATTCCCTTGACAGATGTGAAAAAACAGCTTATTTGCTTTCAGAAAACATTAATTTATAGCCTTAAGAAAAAGTCCTAGTTCTCAACTGTCCAGATTTTCAGAGCATGTCCAGATTTTTGCATCATATTTTTGGTCTTTTCCTCCTAAAATGTGTGGTTTTCCAGAAAATTATTGAGGATTGAAGTCACTAAAAAAAAAAAAAAAAAAAAAAAAAACTTTGCTAGAATCTCCCTGTGTTCTGCTTAACTGTAACAAAAAAATGTGCACTTGTTTCCTTCCTTTCCTGTAACTAGTCTAATCCAGATACAGATTTGCTATATCTTATTTATTTTTATTTATTTTACATTTGTTGACCGGGCTAGTCTAACTGGATCCATGTCCATTTTCAGTAGAAGCCAGGGGAGATAAGGTCCAAAATTATGCTAATATAACAGTAGTACAAAAATGAAAAAACACGAAAAGAAGCATCAAAATAATACATTAATTTAATTACTGCTGTAGGCTAACATTGTAAAAACAGCATGAAAAGAACCATGTGTACACGGTTTAGCAATACAGTAATTCTAGAAGCAAATATCAATGGTTAAGGGGTTGACATTTGACATGTAGACGAGTAGGAAGAGAAAGATAGATTAAAATTAATTAAGTTTGTTCAGAATTATACACTCAAGTAAAACAATTGGTAATCATTCAAAGTTGAAATACAGGTGCCTGGAGCAGGGGTAGTTTTCCAATTGTATGTACTACAGGGTAGTTTGCAGACAACAGAAGACTTGAAAAAGAAGAGTAAAAGGAGGCTTAGTAATCCTACTAGGTGACTGAAGGAGGGTGAAAAACAGTAATGCTGTAAAATTAGTGATAATCTGGGTTAATGCATGGGCATAGTCATTGTGTTTTAAGGAGTAATTTTAGTTGATTTTTGAAGAGTGGTAATGATGAAAGTAATTGTAGGTTGCTGGAAAGCCTGTTCCAAATTTTCCCTACAGAATTAGAGAAAATGGAGTCTCCTGCTTTATTATAGGATTTTTGAATGGTTACTAGTAATTTATTTGCTGAGTGAAGGGTAGTAAAATTTCTATAGGGGGAGATTAGGCTACTGAGAATAGGAGTATTGTTGGGCTGATAAAGTATCTTATGGGTGATAGTAAGTTGCTGAAGTTGTAGCTGGTTTTGCAGTTCTAGACATCCTAGCTGTTTGAGATTTAGACAATGGTGGGTTCTAAATGGTGAGCCAGTGGCAAATCTGGCAATGTTTTAATAGGAGGTTGCCAGTTTATTAAGGTTACTTTTGGAAAGATTAGTATAAATGGGTGAGGCATAGAGGAGGGTAGAGATTAGGTGGGTATGGGCAATGGTGGTTCTGGCTTCAGGGATAAGAAAAGATTTTATTCTATAGAGAGAGCCAAGTTTTCTGTTAACAGTTTTGATAGTCATGTTAATATGTGAGTCAAAGTTAAGATGTTGATCAATTGTTATGCCTAATAGTTTAGTGGCTGGGTCCAGTGCAATGACAGTACCATTATTGGACTTGACAGTGAGATCAATAGGAGAGAACTTTAGTGTTGGTGTAAAAAGCAATAATTTAGTTTTTTTGGCATTTAGTAGGAGGCAACGTTGTAGGAACCATTTTTCAACTGAGTTAAATACAGTTTGAGTAATGGTTTGAAGCTCAGCTGATGAGGAGGCAGTACACACTAGTGTAGAATTGTCTGCATATTGAATGCAGGTGGCTTGAGTAATATTTAAATGTAGATCGTTAATGAATATCGAGAAGAGGAGAGGTCCCAGGATAGAGCCTTGTGGGACCCCTAGAGTAATAGAAAGATGAGTGGAAAGATTATTGTCCCAGAGGACAGCTTGCTGTCTATTTTCTAAATAGGACTTGAACCATTGTAGTGCCTGTGAGCTGAATGAGAGTGATTTTAGTATGTCTAGAAGTATTTGATGGTTCACCATATCAAAGACTTTAGAAAGGTCAATAAAGAGTGCAGCAGAGAGCTTATTATTGTTATGATGTTTGTTAATGAAATCAGAGAAGGATACGAGACTAGTAGTAGTACTATGGAAAGGCCTAAAGCCATGCTGACAGTCTGATAGTAGGTTATTTTGGAGAATGTGATCAAGTAGTTGTTGATGGATGCATTTTTCCATTATTTTGGCTAGAGGAGAGAGTAGGGCTATGGGGCGAAAGTTAGAAAGTTCTGTTGAGTTACCACCCTTGTGAAGTGGGATTATGTGAGAGATTTTCCAGAGAGATGGGATGGAGCCTTTGGTAATGGTTGTATTGATAAGTGTGGAAATAGGGTAGGACAGTAATTTTGCTGCAATTTGCAGATATTCAGCTGGTAGGAGATCAGCTGAGGGGGTACATGGTTTAAGTTTGGTAAGTAGGGTAAAGATGAGGGATGTAGGAACTGGCTTTAAATGAAAGGTAGGGGGTGTGCTAGCTAGATGGGAGGGTTGAGCTAACAGGAGTCAGGGAATTAGCAACAGATTGTACAGTTTCTGTAAAGAAGGTATTGAGGGCATCAGCAATCTCATTGGGAGAGTTTAAGGAGAGTCATGCAGGGGTTGGAGTCTTGGTGTGGCCTGGGTGTAAAAGTCTATTTATGTCTGACCAGAAAGTTTGCGATTTTTGTAGATGCTTGTGCTGGAGTTTAAAGTAGTAGTTCTTTTTATCAAGGAGTATTATTTTTTACGGGCATTTCTCAAATGTTTATAGTTCTGGTGGTCAATTGGGTTTTTAGTGTTTCTCCATTTAGACAAGATCTTATTTCTTACTAGGATTTTTTGTCTAGTCTCTTTAGTGAGCCTTGGAGCAGCTTTACTTCTAGTTCTTATAGATCGAGTAGGGGCATGGTATTCCAGGATTTGTAAGAATTTGGAGTTAAAATAGGATACTGCTTCCTCAAGGGGGAGTTGTTTTAAGGGAGACCAGTCACAGGCTTGCAGCTCAGCTTGGAAGCTAACTGGATTAAAATCTTTTTTGTTCCATGTAGTTTTAACGATGGTTTGGTTTGGAATGAAGGTTTTTTTTGTCTGATTATATAAGTAAGGAAGTGATTGCTAATATCATCAGGAAGGGTATTTGCTTTATAAGAGAGGGGATGGCTATTTACTAGGATCCAGTCTAAGGTACTTTCTTTGCTACTAGACACTGCCTGGTGTTACTATCAAAAAAACAAAGAAACACAAAGCCTAACTAAGTACCAAGAACTGTGCAACCGTGCAAAAAAAATGCATTAGGCTGGACAAAAAATCCTACTGCACAACATTACAAACTAAATACCAACACAACCCGAAAAAATGTTGGCAAAATGTAAACCAGCTACTAAAATCCACCCAAAAGGCTACCCCCAAACCAACCACCCCTGACACTAAAGTTCCCATCGAAACACAATTCAACTCTCACTTTGTGAACTCAATTCTATCCTTAGTATCACAGGACAGTTCCTTCCTCACTATCCCCCCCCAACACAAATAACACTAATACAAGCTTTACCCTCAAAACAGTCTCTACCACTTCAATCAAAAGCATGCTCTCCAAACTAAAAACCTCATCAACAGCAGCCGACCTACTCCCCAGCTATTTCTTGAAACTTACAGCAGATGCTATTGCTATCCCAGTCTGCACTCTCATAAACAGATCAATTGTTGAAAACTATGTGCCCAAACTCTGGAAAATATCCTAAGTTACACCCTTACATAAAGGCAGGACCTCCACTGAACTTAATAACTACAGACCCATTGTTTTACACTCCCCCCTGGCCAAAATCCTAGACAAATGTATCCATACCCAGATGCTAAACTATCTCCTAAACAGCAACATCCTGTCACCTACTCAGAATGGTTTCAGACCTGCCCATAGTACCACTACAGCTCTCCTCTGCTTCACAGACACAGTAAACCGTCTCAAAAATTAAGGCCTGCAAGTGTCAACTCTTTTTTTGGATATGTCCAAAGCATTTGACACAGTCTCACACCAAATCCTGCTAAACAAACTAAACCAATATCATCTATCTAATTCCACTCTTACCTGGTTCCAAAGCTACTTAAATGACAGGTACCAAGCTGTGAAATGGGAAAATTCTCTCTCTCCTCAGCTGCCCATAACTATAGGAGTCCCACAGGGTTCTATCTTAGGACCACTACTATTCACAGTCTTCACAAATGACCTCCACACCTCCACACAGCATGCATCTATAATTCAGTATGCAGATGACACTACCTTAATCTGTGCTGCACAAAACATTCCCACCCTCCTGCAAACAACTCAACTAGCATTCTCTGACGTTGAAAACTACCTTACCAAAGCCCAACTTATCCTCAATCCAAAGAAAACTCAGCTTATGATTATAACCAGTTCTAACAAAAACACTAACAGTCAATTCACTATCTACTCCACAAATGCTACTCCAATTGCTCCAGTGGCACAGGCTAAGCTATTGGGAATAACCATAGACTCCCACCTAAAATTTGATAGTCATCTGAACTTAACTATTAAAAAAGTACATGCTAAACTGGGGTCACTCTACAGTATCAAACCATTTCTTACCAACAACACAAGATCAGCCATTGCTCGCTCCCAACTTCTATCCACCCTACTCTATGCATCCCCCATTCTGACTAATCTCAACAAAACTGAACTAAGCAAAATGGAAGCTTGCTATAACAGAATTGCCCGTTTTGCTGCAAATTGCTCATATAGAACTCATCACTGTACTGCTTTGAGACAGCTCCACTGGCTTGAACTGCCCAACCTCCTAACCTACAATCAGCTCTGCCTCTGTCATTCTATCTATTACTTCCCCAATAAGTGTCCTGCCCTCAAAAACCTAGTACAACATCACTCAGCCAAAAGGCCTCTTAGATCATCAAGCAAACTACTACTAGAAGTCACCAACAGCTACAATAGCTTTGAAGATGCACTATATAGTAGTTCGGTGGCTAAAAAATGGAACTCTGTCCCTACTAGCATTCAAAGCACATCATCCAAAGCCTCCTTTAAAGACCTCATCAGGCAACATCTCAAGCAAAGTTGGCAGTGCCATGATTGCTCCCCAGGCTAGTGAAAGTGGATAACATATGCATACTAAATCTAGAGCAATTGATAATAGTTTTTCAATCTTACTCACAAACACTGGCTAACCTACAATGTATGTACTGTACCTGTGTACTATGTATGTATTCTACCTACATTCCAAAGTTCAGCTGTACACCACAAATCTATTACTTACCTTTATTTTTAAAATTAATATCTTTTTTGATTGTTCTCTCCACTGTAACTGTTTGTGCCGCATACCACTGTAAAAACATGTCTCTTGTAATTTGTGTGTATACTGATTATGTCTAAATAACTAAATGTGTCTGTAATTTTTCTTTGTGGAGCTTTTCTCCCCGGGCCTCTGCTGAAAAAGGGCCTTTTCGGCTCAGTCAGACACCCCCGGTTAACAAATGTAAAATAAAATAAATAAAATAAAATACTAGGCTTATGGATTCTGGTTGGGGTGGTGATAATTTATGAGAAGCCATACAGATTTATATGGACTGTAGGTTTGGATGAGGTACAGCTACTACAGTCAATATTAAAATCACCAAGTACAATGGTTTCTTGTGGGAAGGATGAAGAAAGCCAGCAGAGGATAGTTTCAAGGATGTTGATGTTATTGCCTGTAGGTAGATAGGAGCATATTATATAAATGGACTTGCTAGCATTGACCTGAAGCTTAGAGATAAGGATTTCTGCATTACTATCTAAAGGTAGTTGTATATCTACTGTGAAAAACTGTAGCCCAGACATAAGCAGAATTGCTACCCCACCACCCTTTTTGGTTGTATGGTCTAATCTTATTATACTATAACCTGGTGGGATGACTTCATTGTCCTTTGTCACTGGTTTGAGCCAAGTTTCTGTTAGACATAGGACATCAAAAAAATGGGTGTCTAGTAGAGCATGCAGTTGGCTAATTTTATTATTTAAGCTCTGTATGTTAAGGTGACCTATAGTAAAGAGTTAGGAGTTATAGTGGGGGTGAAAGGGGTGGTGGGCTGGGGTTGGTGGGGTGTTGTTGTATGGTTCTGGGTTGGGATGAATATCACTGTGAAGTAAAGGGTGTTGTTGAATAGTAAGTAAGAACTTTAGGAGTTTGTAGAGACTATTTTGTGACTTTCTGGCTTGCTGGAAGGTAATATGGGCTAACCTATGATACTTTGGGAGAGGTAGGTTGAGGAAGAGGTGATGTTAGCATGGCTATGGGAGCTTGGTTGACTCAGAGGCAATGTTTGTTTTAGGGGATGGAGGGATTCAGTATAATGTAGGTTTTCATACAAGGTAAGGACAAAGGATATAGATAGAATCAGTGTTACAGCAAGTAAGAGACCAGGATTTGTTAGTCTTGGTTGGTGTGATAAGGGCATTTTAAGAAAGAAAGATAGAGTGACAACAAGAAATAAGGGTTGTTAATGAGATAGATTGGAGTCAGAATAGTATATTTGGGAGGGTAATATGAGGAGTATTAAGAGTGTAGGTGTGTATGTATGTGATATTTCAGGAGGAATTAGTTTGGTAATTAGATAATTAGGGGAAGGGTGTGGCTTGTGATGTATAAATGTAGGAGCACTGGGGTGGGTGGGAATTGGGGGTAGGGCAGGGGAGTGGAGTGAGCCCACATGGCAAACGGAGCAGGTAGAGCCAAAGAGGGGAAAATGTCAAAGAGAATAATCAGTAAATTGTGAAGGTCAGAAGGTAAGTGCGTAGAGTTAGAGAGGGTTGCAGGGAGAGACTTTGGCATTAGAAGAATGCTGTGTGGTATAAGAATCATGGACATGAATTAGAGGGTGAAATAGAATGCAGAAAAGGCTAGGAGCTCAAATTAGGGAGAATCACTAAAGAAAAGGTAAAGAAATACAGGGCAGTTAGCTGTTAGTAGACCACCACCTGGTGGCCAGTCACGTAATTGCAGCAAGAGAAAAAGGTCCCCTAAGGGGGGTATAAAGCTAGGGTAGAGGAGGGAGATATCCTAGTTAGGAGTAGGAGGGTATAAATGGGAAGTAAAGGTTATTTTTAAGGCTAAAAAGGAGGAGATTTGTCTACTGGCTAACCTGGCAAGGATGATTGTTTAACCTAGCAGTAGTATTCAGCTAAGCAATAGCATCATTATAAGACATACTTTCACTGTTTTCCTTTTGGCGAAAATGACTCTCAGGGAGCAGGTCAATTATGTCACTATTCAGGACTCTATTCTTTGGCTTCCAGCAGGGCACATTCAGGTAGGCTAGTGCTGGGACAAGCAGGAACAACAAAGTTTCACTGCTTTCCTTTTGGAGAAAATTACTCTCAGGGAGCAGGTTGATTATGCCACTATTCAGGACTCTATTCTTTGGCTTCCAGCAGGGCATATTCAGGTAGGCTAGTACTGGGACAAGCAGGAACACAAAGAGTAGGTACAAACACTGGAGCCAGGGATGCACAGCAGCCAGAGGACGAGGCAGGAGAATAAGTATAATATCCAGGACTGTTTGTAAGCTTCTGAGCCTCCCAAGCCTGTCTGTATTGGAGGCAAGCCTGCTAGCTTATCAGTGGGAGTGGTAAGCAGTAGGTAACCTATCTACCACATAAGGAGTAGTTTCTGGCCAGAAATTGTAGTTATTGGATGTTTGGGCAGTTTTTCTATCTCTCTCAACTTTCTGATTTAAAAGCCTGCATTTGCACTTGTTTCCCCCCTTTCCTGTAACTAGTCTAGTCCAGATACAGATATGCTGTATCCAGGACTGTTAGTAAGCTCCTGAGGCCCCCAAAGCCTTTCTGTGTTGGAGGGAAGCCTGCTAGCTTATCAGTGGGAGTGGTAAGCACTAGGTAACCTATCTACCACATAAGGAGTGGTTTCTGGCCTAGAAATTGTAGTTATTGGCTGTTTGGGCAATTTTTCCATCTCTTTCAACTTTCTGATTTAAAAGCCCGCATTTGCACTTGTTTCTTTCCTGTAACTAGTCTAGTTCAGATACAGATTCTTAGTTTTAGCACTTGAATTTGCTTATTCATGCTCAGCACTTATTCAGAACTTGTAAGCACTAAATAAACTACAAATTACTACAGCACTCAACTTTCCTCATTACCTAGAGGAAAACAGTTTTTGTAGTTACTTTCCTCACTTGCTTAGAGAAAAACAGCTCTTGTACTCACTTTCCTCACTTGTCTTGAGGAAAATAGTTTTTTTATTCAGGCATGTCCAAGGGTCAGCTCCCAGTGTTCTTTCCTGTCTATCTGATGAATCTGGGGATCTTGGGGCAATGTAGCAATTGCCTCATGTACAGACAACCCTCTCCTCCTACCACCCAGCACTACAACTTGTGACAGATGCACTTATCTAGCCAAACTGGAGGTAAAGCTCTCTCCACCCAAGACCGAACTTGACAGTCAAGAGGAGAAGGTAAACACTTGCACCACACCACACTCATCACATAGTCCCACTAAACCTACACCACCAAAATCTACACATAGAGACACAAAAACATTTGTGGAGGCTCTAAATAATAATCTGCTGAAGCAACAGAAGCCTCCAAAGCAGAAACGCAAGCAACCTCCACCCCCAACACAAACCAAATGACACATAGCCCACAGACTCAGTGTGCCACTCAAACACAGCCCATAAGGCAAAACAATGTACCCAACACACTAGTGATAGGTGACTCTATAGTCAAGCACACTGATGTCCCACTCACCAGGCTAAACAAGTTGAAGGTTACTGTCAGCTGCCTGTCGGGTGCCAGGATCCACCACATAACCCACGCACTCAGGTCACTCCACAACAAGTACAAATATGACTCTGTCATTGTCCATGTTGGTGTGAATGACCTGAGACATACCTCCCTGGTCTACATGAAAAGAGACATGGAAGAGCATTCCAATCTTGTAGCCTAAGCAGGTATGATCCTAGCCCTGAGTAGCATCCTGTCATCACCCAGAATGATACCTCAGTACAAGGACAAAATGATTGATTTCAACAATTGGCTAAGCTTCTGGTGTCATTCTAAGGGGATCCAGTATCTGTCTGCCTGGGATGACATGGTCAACAGACCATGATGCTTTGCCAGAGATGGCCTGCACCTGTCACCCCTGGGATTCCGGATACTGGCTAAGGCTCTTGCTGCCCCTATAGTGCCTTTTTTAGGCAAGGGTCAAATGACAAATTCACCACCATAACAGGAACAGGCAAGCAAAAACTGAGGGTAATGCTACTCAGTGCTAGAAGTCTAAATCTCAAAATGCACTCCCTTGAGGCAATCCTTAAAATGGAGAACATTGATATATGTGCAGTGAATGAGACCTGGTTCAAGGCTCCAGAGAGCACCCCTGAATTACCAGGCTATAACTCATACCACACTTTTTGGCCACCTAACCTGGACTGGAACACCAAAGCCAGAGGTGTGTCCATATTCATTAAGGATATCCACACCTCCAGGCTAGTTGCTCAGCATAATGCATCCGAGGTTATACAAGTGCAACTAACTCTTGGCAAAACTGCAATCCAAATTGTAGCTTGCTACAGATCTGCCACCATGCCCCAGGATTCCCACTCCTCTTTTCTTGATACACTGGAAAATATTAGGGTTCAACCAAACACCCTAATAATGGGCGATTTCAACTACTCCACCATTAACTGGGAAAACTACTCATGTACCAACTCCTTCGCTCAACACTTTCTGGAATTCATAAATTCCAATGCCCTGGATCAACTTATCTACACCCCCACCATGGACAACAATATCCTAGACCTAGTCATTACCAACATGAGTGACCGGTGTTCCACCCCTGAAGTCAGATCCGATCATTGGTCAGATCCAGTCATAAGCTTATCACCCTAGATATCCACATCCCGCCCCCCACCCCCCATTTAGGAAACCATGGTAAAAAAATTCTCCAAAGCCAACTTCATGCTTCTTAAGATAGAAGTGGCAAACTTCATGACACCCATGCAGATGGACAGTACAGTTACGACTGCTGAATCCTACACGGATGCACTCTATAAGCACTTACACAAGTGCATGGATTGTGCTATCCCAAACAGAACCAAGACACTATCCTCCAAAAAAAGGAAGCCAATCTGGTGGTTCCCTGCCATAAACAAACTCTACAACAGAAGGAAAAAACTGTTGCAAAAGAGAGTAAAATCCCATGAGTGGAGGAGTTCCCTGGTCAGCCTCAGTAAGAAGCTGAGATCCCTTATAAGATCCTCCAAAGCTAGCTACGAAAACAAAATTACCACTGATTCTAAGGACAACCACAAAGCATTCTATAGCTATGTCAAGAATCTCAATGGCAACACCCAGACCTGCTCTGAGTTACAGCACAATGGCACGAAAATTACAGAACAAACTGATAGTGCCAACATCCTGACAAATAGGTTCAGTGCTAACTTTACCCTTCTCTCACCCCCTAAAGGGCCCATATCTATACAGGAAGAATGCAGAGTCACTGTAATCACAACTGCACAGGTAAAAGCTGCACTCTCTAAAGCCAAAAACACTGCATTCATGGGACCGGACAACATCCCAGGCTGCATTTTACATGAACTTCAGAACTAACTGGTTGCCCACCTAAGCACCATGTTTGATTCTTGTCTCACATCAGGCTTTGTGCCCACTGAATGGCACATGGCAACAGTTATCCCACTCCACAAAGGGGGAGCCATCACTGATCTTGGGAACTATCGCCCTATTAGCCCGATGAGTCTGGTCTGTAAGGCCATGGAACATATCATCATGAAACTCATAAGCAAAGACATTGATAGCCTCCAAACTCTGGACCCCACCCAGATTTGAGATAATGCCTCCTGAACCTGATTGACTTTTTGAGGCAGTCACCAAAGCTGTAGATGAGGGTAAGGTGGTTTACACAACCTATCTTGACCTTGCCAAAGCTTTCAACACCATCCCCCATTCTGGAATTATAGCTAAACTCACTAAACTAGGTATAAATCCCTACGTCACAAGATGGGTTGCCAAATGGCTCACTGACAGAACCCACACTGTAAAAGTTGCAGACTCCAAATCTGACTTCAAACCAGTGACAAGTGGAGTACCACAGGGTTCAGTCCTGGGACCTCTCCTGTTTGGTATCTACTTCTCTGAAGTACAGGCTGACACAGAAGGCCTTTGGCTAATGAAGTTCACAGATGACTGCAAACTAGGAGCCATAGTTGAGTCCCCAAATGATGTGGACATCCTACAGAAGGGCCTCACTGAGACAGATGCCTGATGTCAGAGCCATGGCCTCAAGCTCATTGCCAAAAAGTGCAGTGTCATCCCCTTTGGTAAAAACTCTGTACCCATGAACTACCACATAGGCGGCAGTCTACTTAATGCCAAATGTGTGATAAGAGACCTTGGGAGCCAGGTGGACAGTAGTCTCTCCTTTGATAATCACATCGCCACAGTAGTCAGGAAATCCTTCTACATGTCACACCTCATCACAAAAGGGTTCTCATCCAGGAAAAAAGAAGTCATTGTTCCCCTCTACTCGACACTCATTAGACCCATTATAGAGTACAATGCCCCTTTTGGAATGTACCTCACAAGACATCTGCAGCAGCTGGAAAGGCCACAGAAGTACCTCACAAAGAGGATTACTGGCCTCAAACAGATGCCCTACACTGACCGTCTAAAAAAAACTCCAGCTTTACTCTGTAGCATATCGCCTACTCCGAGTTGATCTCTGCTTAACATATAAAGCTATGTCAAACCCAGAGCTGTTGGGCATACTACACCTAAAGAAATCTCAATCGCTCCAAGCTACATGCTCTAGGGACCTAAACCTTGTCACCACAATAAACAGGACATGCTGGAGGGATAGATTCCTGTCCCAAAGACTTCCCACACTCTGGAACAAGCTACCCATCTATGTCAAGCAAAGTTCCTCATTAGCACTCTTCAAATAAAATCTTGATGAGTGGATGGGAAATAGGAAATACACCCCGGGGATCACTTCTGTGGCTCTGCTCGACAGGGGCACAGGAAAATAACTTTCTTGGGTGGCGTAAACCAGGGAATCTTGTTGGCTAGGCTTACTTAGGCCCTTGGGCCGATAGCCTAGTACCTACCTATGAACCTAAATAATGACAAACATTTGAGTTTCTGATAATGCATGCTAATAGTAAACCTTTTATTCCATCAACTTTCTAAGTGTATAACAGCAATATTTAAAACAATTGTACCTGTTCTGGGGCCATTGCCTTCCCATCATTTTTGGCTTTGTACAGACTTCTTGTGCTAATGGGTTAAGAAGTATGAAAAAAGTGCACTGGCTATCTTTAAATAAAACTAAATTATACATTATTCTAGGAAATGCATTAAAGTATTTAGTTTACAGAAATGCTGGTATTTCCTATTTACTTCCAATAATTTCACATTTTACTTTTTACTGAGCTGCTTACCCTTGTACCTTTTAATTTTACATTTCTCTCAATAAACAGTGTCTAGACCTCTCAATTTATTGCCTTCACCTTTAGTCAGCTTGTTTTCATGGAAACATAAGAACACAATATTTTTAAGTAACACTGAACATTTATTTGCTAAAAGAAATTATTCATTACATTGTGGTCTCTCATTTTTTAAAGCCCATTTGCTTAAACCAAAGACTTATTAGATCAAGGCAAGGACATTGGTTCAGACATTCACCTATGCCAAAGTAAAACAAAAAAAATTCAGCTCTACAGTACCCTTTTACATCCCATCCCCACCCCAACAGCCCAAAATGATAGAATATTAACTTAAATGTGCTTTCATTCAGTCTTTCTTCTCTTTTTAAATTGTAATGCCTGCATTTCTCAAAACTAAAAAAGAAACAACAAAGTACTCGTTTACTTTAGCACATTTATCGGGTCTATATTATGTCCGCAAAATACGTATTTATCAAATACATCTTCCGCGTACAACAACCGATGAACATCACTTCAGTGAAACATGGAGGTTTTCCCACAGTTCACAAACACTTGCCCACCAACCTAAACTTGCCCTTTTCCCCACTATAGTGCAATCTCGGAGTTGGTATATATAGTTAGGGGATGGGGGGCACAGCCCCCCCAACACTGGGAGTGTGGGCTGGTGAAGCCCCCCACTTGGATGGATTTGAGTTAGTCTGTTTTATGTCCCGGATGGTTGGTGGGCAAGTGTTTGCAAACCATGGGAAAACTTCCGTCATTCACTGAAGTGATTTTCGTCGGTTGCTGCTTACGGAAGATGTATTTGATGAATGCGTCTTTCACGGACATAATATACACCCTATTTATCACATACAACATCACATGCAACAATCACTGAAAATGCTTTACTATATAACATGCAGTTTGTATAATAAAATGGTTTATACAAATACTGTTAAGAACAAAAATTGCTTTACCTTTACAGTTACATTCTATTTCTCTCTCTCTATTTTTCTTTTTAGTGTCCTTCCTAGTATTAATGACATGAAGTGAGGTGCATGCCTGTCAGTCCCTCAGCAAGTTTAACAAAGTCAACAAAAATCTAATCTTTCTCAGTATCTTTTTCTTGTAAAGCCATATTTCACAAATGTGACTGATGCTTTGTAGTCTCACATTTATTCTCTAATTTCACTATTATTGGGTTCATCCCACCTACACTCTGGTTCAAGTCCAAGGTGTTCCCAATTTTACTAGTCAACTGCTATGCTTTTTTCTGTCTCTCAAGCATTTTCCCTTGGAACGCTGGAAAATGTTTCACTGGCAAAGTTTCTTTATGCATTTTATTATCACAAGAACGAGAAGCAGAGTTAAGTTCTTTTTGTTGGACAAACTTGTATTTCTTGTTTAGTTTGTTCTGCATCAAAAATTGACCTGGATATAGCAGCTTGAATCTCACACCTGCCTCTTGGGAGCCTCCTGATTGCTGAGATAAATGTACTTATTTCTGCCTGCTGTACAGTGAAAAATCATTTTCCACAAAGAATCCACTGTCTCCAATTTGTAATATTTTGCCCTCGTGACACAGTTTTATCAGGATCAACTATTTCCCCTAGTATGATTGCATCTTTATGAATACAAGCTGTTTTCTCATGGCCAGGTTTGGAGCACATACACACACACACACACACACACACACACACACACACACACACACACACACACACACACACACACACACACACACTGTGCCCTTTCAATTAAGAAATCCTGCTGTGGAATACCAGTCCAGCTACATATTTGTGCTTTCCTAAAATTAATACAGTCTGTTCCTTCCAGTTTCTATTGTACGGCAGAAACTATCAAGTTTTCTAGTATGTTCTGTTCTCTAACTCTACCATTTTTTTAAAACAGCTCTTCTTGAGCAGTGTCATACTCAGCCATTCCTTTCTTCATTTCATCCTCTGATTTTTGCAGTTTTATCATTTCAACTGAATAGCTGTTAAAAGCTTCTTCCATTTTTTCAGCATTTTGTTATTTGAGTTGATATACTCCTTCAATGTTTTATTTATTTTAATCAGCTCTGGGCACATTTGAAAATTTTTCTATAAATTTCTGGAAGCCATCTCTTGTACCAAATCTGAAGCTGAACTGCCTTTTGCTGAACAACTTCAGGACTCTTTCCAGTCAGAATTTACTCTACACTTTTTGTAGCTGATTTTCTTTCAGGTTGTTCTTTGCTGGCATCCAGGCTGTGTACTTATGGGACAGTAACTGATTTGTACTAAAACAGGAAAAATTACTGGCCCTTATCATTCAGTTTCTTTTTTACACTGGGAGAGTTGAAATTAAGCTGTTGATCAATATGCATGTTGGAAAGTCCAGAATTTGCATGTTTTTAACAGAACAGAACATAAAATGAGTTATTTATTCTTTATGTGGATGTGAAAAAAATTACAGAGAAGTCTAAAAATCTGTGTAAAGTAATGAGCCAATAATACAAGTTAGCTTGTTGAAGGTAGGTGCCAAGAAATAATAAGCATGATGCTGAATTTAAACTAGACGCAGGTGCAGAGTGTAATATTTGGCCTAGATTTGAAGCATTGGAGTACAAAGGTACTTGAGAGAGAGCTGTGGGCATTTTTTTGACATATTCCAGCCACAACATAGAGTTACTGGATCAAAAACATTGACTTGTATATGAAAATAAGAAATTCAAGATTTTCAAATCATAGCAGCTGAAGTAAATGTACTTAACTTTTTGGAGTATTGGTCTTGGGATAAGGTAGGAATGGTGAAAATAATTCAGAGCATAAATGAAAAGACTGCATTTGTACACTGCATATCTAACAAAAGCCTCCTACTGAACTCCAATAAAACCAAAACTATGTTTTTTGGAACTAGCAGAAACTTAAACTGTTTGCATATCTATGACCTAAACAACATCCTCATAGAAAATACTACCTCTTTTAAATACATTGGCTTTTGGCTTGACCCCCCCCCCCTCCCCTTAACTTCTCCTTCTCCTTCCATCTCGACTGCACTAAGAAAAAGGTTAGCTATTTTTAGGTCAATAACACCTCCTCTTCTTCTAAAGGCTCCAGAACAGCCATAGGTGATGGAATTCTATTCTCGCAGCTTGAATATGCTGCCAGATTCAGGAAGGCTTACACGGAGTTCAAGAGTAGTGTAAGCCTCCGTGTAAGCCTCCTGATTCAGGAACAGCCCAAATCTCCGTGTAAGAGACAGCTAACACGTCTCTTACACGGACTGGGCGTGGAAATGCTCAATACCTCATTTGCAGCTCCAAGATATGCAAATGAGGTATTTGAGCGATCCACGAAGCCAAAACCAGTCCGTGTAATGGACGTGTTAGCTGCAGAAATGTACTCAGCTGACAACTGAGTACATTTCTGCAAAATTAAAAACGGGGCTATGTCAGCTCCAAATAAAGGGTGCATATGTTTCATTAAGCATGCCAATGGCCAAATATGTGGCCATTGGCATGAAAAAGTGTTGCAAAAATAAGTTATATAACTTTTTTTACACGGGATTTTTGTGTTTAACTGCAGCGCACACCCGCGCAAACGGGGTGCGCTACCTAAAACTGAAAACCGAAGCTTATAAGCCCACAATTGTGGGATACATGTATTACATTGAATGTCAATGGAGGGACTTGCAGACCAAAAACAATATGGCCTCCGTTCAGTGGTTGTCAAGGGGGGGAAGCTCCGTGTAAGACATGTAACTAAGCATTACTAGGCAATCCTATGTAAATGAGGGTTACAATACTGAATCGCACTGCCACATAGGTAATGAGCACTTTCTGAGTAGTGTAAGAGTTAGAGAAGGGGGAGGAACAGAGTAAGAGGTAGGTGACATCACGGGGGGGAAGGATAGTAATAAATGTACCAGATTGGAGGGTAATGTAAGGTAACAGATGACAGACAGACATCAGGGAGGGAGATGTGTCCCAACAGAACACTAGGAAAGTCAAGAAATTGAGGGTGTACGCTATCCTTACACTCAAAGTTTCTTGATATACGCATCTTGCAGCGCGCATGTAAGGCAGGTTCAACATGTGGGGCGTGTTGCAAACTGTTTACAACGGTTTCTGGCGTGCGTGTGTAAGGCAGTGTGCACGCGTTTTAGCATGAATCAGCCTAGCTAACACCGTGTAAGGATGTGTGCGCGCGTGTAACACCGTGTAAGGATGTGTGCTTGCGTGTAACACCGTGTAAGGATGTGTGCGTGCGTGTAACACTGTGTAAGGATGTGTGCGCGCGTTTAAGTGACTGTGAGCGTGTTTAAGCTGGTGTGCACATTGCTCCCCCTCAGGAAACAGAGAGGAAACAGGAAACAACTAAAATCCAGGTAAACTGCCAGAGGATACTACTGGAGTTAATTGGTGGAAACAATTAGAAGCAGGCAATTACACAGGCAGACTAGAAGCCCAACCCAGCACTTAAAACACTGCAAGGAGCAGTGCAGGCTGTTTCTCACAACAGATACTGCCAGAAACTAAGCTATCAGAATTGAAAACTGAAAAAAGCTGAACTCAGAGCAGAAATGCTAGGGGCTGCCATAGTTATTATAGTCAGGCATAGGCGAATTGCTGAGGGTGGTGACAATGCAGATGCTGACAGACAACCCAGAGTGAGGAGAAGGAGAAGAGTATACAGGCCCAGGGTCACCTACCATGGGTTACATAAGCTGGAGATAGTAGAGCGCTATAGAGTGGACAGAGAGCTCCTGCAGCAGATTGTTGAGCTGTGCAGGCCACGCCTCACACACAGAACCAACAGAGGGGAACCCATCCCAGTGGAAACCAAGGTATGTGTTGGCCTAAGAATACTAGCAACAGGTACCTTCCAGAGACCAACTGGCGATATGATGGGGATATCACAGGCATCAGCCTCCAGGGTACTGCACCAGTTCCTGGATGCCATGTCACCACATGTCAGTGATCATATATATGTCCCTAATGACCGTGAGGTTGTGGCCAGCAATATGTGTCTCTTCCAGCAAATAGCGGGATACCCTGAGGTGCTGGGTGCAATAGACTGCACGCACATATGCATCAAAGCACCAGCCAGTGACCGGGGTAGAGCCTACATTAACCGCAAGGGATACCCCTCCATCAACTGCCAGGTCGTGTGTGATGCCCAGGGCATAATAATGAATGTGTGTGCTGGCTGCCCTGGGAGCTACCACGATTCCCACATCTGGCATCTGACGCAGCTGTACCAATCATTTGCCAATGGGGACTTCCCACACGGACACCTAGTGGGGGATGCAGGTTATGCACTTGAGCCGTGGCTGATGACACCCATCAGAAATGCACACACACCTGAACAGGAACGCCATAATGAGGCACACGCACAAACACGTAATATCATAGAGCGTGTGTTTGGGCTGCTCAAGTCACGGTTCCGGTGTCTGGACACATCTGGTGGAGCTTTGCAGTACACACCAACTACATGTACCCAAATGATCATGATATGTGCTATGCTACATAATATGATCCTGCGGAAACAGCTGCAGCAGGACCAGCACAGGGCTGGGCCAAACATCCCCCCACCATTGCCAAGGCCACCACAGGCAGGGGTGACTCGGAGGAGGAACAACCTGACCTTGTCCCAGTAGGCAGAAGGAGGCGTGCCCAGTATGCCCTGGCCTTGGCAAAGAGGCAACGCGATAGCACATACGCTTGGTCAGTAGGAACACTGGGACTGATACCCACTCTGACTCACTCATACAGTAACAGGGATGCCTAACATGACACAACCTGCTTCCAAACGTACAGGGAGTGTAGTATGTGTATCCGACAGAGGTGGCCCTGCAGCACCACCTGAGGCATGAATGCCATGTGTTAAGTAATGTAATATCATGTACAATATGCACACCTGAGGACCCCAACTAACATCCATATCCACGCATATGACCCTGCGGAAACAGCTGCACGTCATACAGTGATGTACATGTGCAAAAACATGGAACAAGATACAAAATGAGGGTGACTAGCAATAAATAGCATGGATAACCACACACCCATGTTTGTACCACAACAAGAAGCAACATGGAATAGCCATGGTCAAAAACCAATGGCTAAAACCGACTACTACTATATAGCCTGCTGCAGACCACTGTCCTAATAGCAGGAACTGCCCCAGGCCTATGTCCATAGGTTCATAGGTTCATACTAGGCTATCTGCCCTAGGGCATTAATAAGCCTAGCCCAGAGTTTTGTGGCTTCTGCCACCCCTGCAAGTTGATGGATAATATGCCCATTAGTTTGCTGTGCCTCTGTCAAGCAGCGATACTGAGGTTATCCCTGGGGTATACCTGCAATCTCCCATCCACTGGTCAAGATCTCACTTGAACAAAGCCAGTGAGTGCTCAGCCTCACATGTACCAGGATGTTGTTCCACAGCATATGGACTCTCTGGGTGATGAATCTGTCCCTCCAGCACATCCTATTAATATCTGTGTTGAGGTTTAGGTCTCCTGCCCTTGTAGTTCTGATGGATGTAGAGGTCTTGAGGTGAAGCATGTTCATTA
>NC_056735.1:1827865311-1827883647 GCF_019279795.1 Protopterus annectens
TGGGGCCCCTGGGTTTTTCAAAGGGAAGCATAATGAGAAAGAAACTGGCTGGGCTTGTCAAAGGGTTGTTGAGAGCCTTTCATACCTTGAATGGTGATTATTCTGTTCAGAAAAGGAGTATCTTTGATTCCCAGTCTGAGGAACAGGAATTAGACTGGGATTGTGATGATGTTCTTCGTGTTTCACTGTTGCAGTCATTACACTTGGGTTATCCTGCTGGCAGGCTACCCTCAGTCGGCCTGAATTCCAAAGTCTAGGTCTGGCGTCGGTTGCTGTCGCCTCTTCCCTGGCATCAGTGCGTCAGGGGCATAAAAGATGTAGCCGACGCCATTTTCTTCAGTCTTTCTTGCCATGCGGTGCCCGAACCATAAGCAGTTCGCAAGTGCAGGTCGGCCGACTCCTGAGATTTTCGTGTTCGAATTTCAGATCCGAAGTCTTCATTAAAAGCTAAGTACCCCGTTGGGGAAACTTTTTTCTTGCTCCAGACCGATGTCAGAAAAAGTTAATAATTGTATTTCTTGTGGGAAGCAAATACCTCATAAGGACTTTCATTCTTACTGTATTCCTTGCCTAGGCCCTGACCACGACGTTGCTAGTTGTCAGTTTTGTGCAAGATTTAACCAATGCACTATTAAGCGTCAATACGATTTTGCATTACACTATTTTGGCAGAAGATTTAATTATACGATGTCGTCGGATGGCCATCCGACTACTGGAATTCACAAGAAACGCAAAGAAAAAGAAAAGGACAGGCATCCGAGGTCCAAAACCAATGACAAGGCTTCTTCTAAGCCAGTCACCGGTTCTGAGTGAGGCACCTTCGCAGCCCCTGGAACCCGCTACTTTAGACTTGCAGGCCGCTACCGACTCCCACGTGGAGTCGTCTAGGCCGCTGGAAGCTCAAGGTATTGGACCTTCGGAGACTATTCCCTCAGATGGGTCCTGAGCCGCTGAGCAGGCATCGACTTCTGAGGGTGTTTTCAGACCAACTCAATTATACATTAAAACAACTTCAGCTTCAAAGGCAAAGACTAAAGCACCCTTAAAGACAAAGAAACAAGTACAACAGCCTCATGGGCAGGCCTCCATGCCCAAAAAGCAGATGCTCAAAATGGCCGAAGACTTAATTACTTTGATCAGGGTTTCCCATCCCCCACCTGATAAAAGGCCTAGGCAAGAGACAGAATATGAATCTTCAGATCAGGTTTCCATTTCATCTGATTCCTCTTCTGATCAGGAATACTCTCTTCCTCCCTATGAGGATTCTGATGCTGAAGAATCTATCTCTTCAGCCTCTTATCCTGAGAATTGCTCTTTTGGGGAACCTTGCATACCATGAGGGAGCATTTCCTCTGGGAGAGCCAAGATTTTTCAGTATCTAAGAAAAGGCTCAGAGACTTCCTTTTACTACCACAACACAGGCCCCTAGCTATTCCACCTGTGTTAGACATTGTTGATGATGTATTTTCAGAGTCCAGTCTGACCCTTGACTCCTTACCTCCAGCTCCTGTTAAGCTGGACAGGTATTACAGGGTTCCTGACTCTCATAAATTCCTTTTCAAAAACCCTGCTGCTGACCTAGAAATTATCTCTCAGGGTCCCAAAGGGGTCAAGGCTTCCTCTGCAAAAAACCCTACTCTCTCTGACAGGGATTCTAGGGCATTGGACAGATGGGGAAAAAAAGATTTACACTTCCGCTACCTTGGCTATAAGGGCTTTAAATTGTCAGTTTCATATGCTCAAATATCAGCAATATATGATGTCACTGCTTAAATAGAAAATATTGACAAACTCTGAATGTGCAGAAAACAAAAAAATGCAGGATTTATTGCATGCAGCTGAACAAGTTGGAAAGCATACTTTGCAATGTGGTTTTGATTCTTTGGAGGCCTCCTGCAGAGCCGCTGTTCCGGGTTCTGTCATCAGGAGGCATGCTTGGTTAAAGGAACAAAGTCTGCCTGATCATGTCAAAGCAAAATTATTAGATACCCAATTACAGCATGATACTTTGTTTGGTGTTAAAGAAAATGGAGGGCAAAGCTAAATCTATGCAAATGGTTAAGGATTTCTTACAGGTTCAGCCTCCAAGATTTAGCAGACACTGGCCTACAAAGAATTGGTCCTTTCCAGTGTCAGACAGACCAAAAAGGGCAGATACAGATGCCCAAGAGGCAGATCCCAACCCCAAGGTTCATACAGGTCTAAACAGTGGGGTGCTTCTACCTCCAAAAGTGGAGAAGACAAATCACAGCCATACAGGAAACAGTCCCAATGACTTCCCCCTGTCTGCACCAAGCACTTATCTTCTGGCAGCACCTTTAGGGGGAAAACTTTTTCTCAAAACTGGCACTTAATAACCCAGGACAAATGGGTCCTAGACAGTGTCACAAGGCTACAAGTTTCACTTCCATACCCTGCCAAGGACAAACGGTTGGCCAGACCTGCCAAAACATCAATGGGCAGAGGCACAAAAGCAAGTCTCTTCCCTCATGGACATGAGGGCCATTCAACAAGTACCAGAGCAAGAGCAGGGACAAGGATTTTATTCAAAACTGTTCTTGGTACCAAGAAAGGACAAGACCTGGAGACCAATACTGGACCTATCTATTCTAAACACATTTCTGGATATACCAAAATTCAAAATGTTGACTCTACAGCAACTCCTGCCCATGCTGGGCAAGAAGGCTTGGCTTGTGACTTTAGACCTAAAAGAGGCATACCTGCATGTCCCAATCAGACAAACATGCAGAAGATACCTCCGTTTCAAAGCTGGCTCAATGCACTTCCAATTCTCTGTACTGCTCTTTGGCTTATCTACTGTGCCCAGGGTCTTCACAAAGTGCCTGGCACCAGTAATTGCATTTTGCAGACAAAGAGGAATACAAATATATCCTTACTTGGACGACTGCCTCATTCAAGCAGAGAACAAGGACATTCTACTACAGCATCTGGCATTTGTAAAGAGATTTCTAACAGGCCTAGGGTACACAGTCAGTGAAAAGAAATCAAAACTAGTACACTCTCAAGAGATAATATTCCTGGGTGCAAGCTTAAATACAGCTGCCCAGATGGCTTATCTCACGCCAGACAAACAAAAGCAACTGACTATCTATTTCAACCTGTTGGCAACAAAGGCCCAGTTATCTGCAAGAAAAATTCTGCAGGCTTTGGGCTTCATGGCATCCTGCATTCTACTAATTCCATATGCAAGACTGCATTTCAGGAAACTTCAGTGGTACCTAAAAAGTGTTTGGACTCAACATTGCCACAAACTGGAAACAATAATTACCCTCATTCCTGCCTGCAACAGGAGTTTCACAGGGCGAAGGCTTGTCACCAGAACAAGGGACAGCCATTCACTTTACCTCCCGCCAGGCAGACATTAACAACGGATGCATCAGATTATGCCTGGGGGGCCCACATGGCAGGAAGATGTATTCAAGGCACATGGTCTGCAAACCAAATGCATCTACATATCAATCAAAAAGAGATGCTAGCTGTTCAGAATGCCCTGATGGCCTTCAAGGACCTGCTTCATCCGGGGCAACTGCTGATAAAGACAGACAACACCATGGTCATGTGGTATATAAACAAGCAGGGATGCACTCATTCTTACCCCCTTTGCAGACTAGCCATGACTTTGTGGGACACAGCATTGCCTTACCAATTACATCTGCAGGCACAATTCCTGCCAGGAAAGATAAATACTCTGGCAGACTAATTAAGCAGAAACCTCATGGATCCTCATGAGTGGAAATTGGATCCACAAGTCTTCAGCATGATAACAAGGAAATGGGGATGCTCAGATATAGATCTATTTGCCTCTCCTCACAACTACCAACTAAAAAGATTCTGCACAAGGACTTATCACAGACAAGCATGGAAAGTGGACGTCCTATCTTTCAGCTGGAAAAGCTTAGCAATATATGCCTTTCGCCACTGCCTCTCCTCCCCAAGGTACTCCTAAAGGTCAGACAAGGGAAGCCAAAGATGATACTGATTGCCCCAGACTGGCCCCGCCAGCACTGGTATCCAATCCTAAGGAACTTGCCTCAATGCCCGGCTTGGACCTTGCCTCAAATACCTCATCTATTGTCCCAACAAAACAATCAGATCCTGCACAGCCAACTAAAGACCTTAAATCTGGCGGCATGGCGGATAATGTAGTGATCCAAAACGCACCTCTCACTAAAGCTATAATGGATGTCATTTTGGAGGCCAGAAGGCCTAGTACCAGAAAATCTTACACTGGAAAATGGAAGAGATTCTGTGCTTGGAACCAGGCACAAGGAATTGACACAGCTGTACCAAATATTCCTCAGATTTTGCAATACTTAACTGAGATGCTGGACAAAGGCCTATCCTTTTCATCAATTAAAATTCACGCCTCTGCCATTTCGGCTCATTACAATACAGAGCCACCAATCTTTTCTCATCCCTTGTTAAGGCAGTACCTCAGAGGAGCCAAAAACTTAAGGCCTCCAAGGAGATCACCAATACCTGCATGGGACCTCAATTATGTTTTGGAAAAATTCATCCTGCCTCCTTTTGAGCCAGCCACTACAGCTGATATAAAGTTTTTATCTTGGAAAACAGCTCTGCTCCTAGCAATTACCTCTGCAAGACAAGTCTCAGAGCTACAGGCAGTCATGGCTGTGGAACCTTTTATCATTTTTTATCCAGACAGGGTTTCTCTGAGGACAAACCCCACATTTATGCCTAAGGTAGTGTCCAGTGTGGCCCGTAACCAAACTGTTCATCTGCCTACTTTTTATCCAAACCCACAGAATAAGGGGGAGAGAATTCTGCATTCTTTGGACATACACAGACAGCTACACTTCTACTTGAACAGAACCAAAGCTTTCAGAAAGACAGAGCAACTACTAGTGGCATATGCTGCAGGATCACAAGGAAAGGCTATATCTCAAAGCAGACTATTTCAAAGTGGATAGGCCACTGCATTCATTTCTGCTATTCACAACATGGCAAGCCAGTGCCTAAGGGCATTAGGCCACATTCTACCAGACCAGCAGCCACTTCAGTAACCTTCCTCAGGGGAGTACTAACCAAAGATATTTTAGAAGCTGCTACCTGGAGTTCATTGCACACCTTTACAAAGCACTATCATTTACCACTCTACTCTAAATCCAGGGCAGGCTTTGCCACTGCAGTTCTGCAGGGCCTCATAGCCGCTCCTAATGCTATTTAGCTCCAGCCTGCCAACCATAGCTTTGGGATTTAACCCAAGTGTAATGACTGCAATAGTGAAACACGAAGAACATAGTACAGTTGTGTACAGTTACCATAAATGTAGATGTTCGAGTGTATTCACTGTTGCAGTCCAGGTTACCCACCCACCATCCCCCATATCTTTGCTGCAACTTATCTGCACTTCTCTAATCTATACAACCTATGTGGTGTATTTGCTTGTAGATGAAGGTATTATATATTTTGGTGCATGCATGTTTTATTGGCATATTTTTAGCCTACCCTTTTGGGTGAAGCCCAGCATCTGGGGCAAGAAAAACTGAAGAAAATGGCGTCAGCTGCATCTTTTATGCCCCTGGCGCACTGACGTCAGGGAAGAGGTGACAGCAACCGACACCGGACCTAGACTTTGGAATTCAGGCCGACTGAGGGTAGCCTGCCAGCAGGATAACCCAAGTGTAATGACTGCAACAGTGAATACACTCGAACATCTACATTTATGGTAAGTGTACACAACTATACTTTCTTTGTGTTTCACTGTTGCAGTCATCACATTTGAGTTATCTGCTTGCAGTAGCCCTCAGTCGGCCTGATTAACAAAGTCTTGGGTCCTGTGTCGGTTGCTGTCTCTTCTTCCGTGACTTCAGGTCATCAAGGGTGTAAAACATGTAGCCGACGCCATTACATCAGTCTTTCTTGCCGTGCGGTGCCCAAAGCAGAAGCAGTTCGCAAGTGCTGGTCGGCTGACTCCTGAAATTTTCGTTTTCGAGTTTCAGAACCAAAGTCTTCAACTAAAGCTAAGTACCCCATTGGGGAAACTTTATCTTGCTCTTTACTGATGTCAGTAAAAGTTAATAATTGCATTTCTTGTGGAAAGCAAATACCTTGTAAAGATTTTAATTCGTACTGTATTCCTTGCCTAGGCCCTGACCACGACGTACCTCGCTGTCGGTTTTGTGCCTTATTTAACCAACAAACTATCCGTAGTCGGTATATTAACGCTTCTAAATATTTTGGTTCTTGGTTCAATTATCCAAGTATGTCTGTTAGCCATCCGACTACCGGCATTCCGAAAAAATGCAAAGATAAAGACAGAGACAGACAGCCTAGGTCCAAAGCTGTTGACAATGCTTCTCCTAAGCCAGTCGCCAGTTCACTGGTGCTCAGTGAGGCACTTTCGTAGCCCCTGATACCCGCTACTTCTAATTTGCAGGCCTCTACTGAGACCCATTCGGAGTCCGGTATGCCACGAGATGCTTCAACTGTGGAACCTGCAGATTTCTGTACCTTGGATGGGTCCGGAGCTGCTGTGCAGGCACTGGCTTCTGAAGGTGAATTCAGGTCTACGGGCTTACATATTAAACCAATGCCACCTTCTTCTTTAAGGCCTAAAGCTCAAACCATGCCTAGAAACCGACGCCCAGGCCGCATTCTCAGGCTTCTATGCCTAAAAAACAAATGATAACAATGGCTGAAGACCTTGTAACTCTAATCACGGGAAACCAACCATTCCCTTCTAAGAGACCTAGGACTGAATTTGTTTATGAATCTTCTGACCCGAATTCTGAAATTTCTGTTTCTTCTGATGACCTGGATTTACCCTTATCTGCTTATGAGGATTCTGATACAGAGGACTATTCCCTCTGCATCCCCTCCAGAGGATTTCTGTTTTGGTGAAACCTTGCATACTCGTAGGGAGCATTTCCACTGGGAAATCCAGGATTACTCTGATTCAAAAAAGAGGCTTAGGGACTTCTTACTCCTGCCTCAACACAGGCCTTTAGCTATCCCTCCTGTACTAGACATAGTTAATGCCTTTTTGGAAACTAGTTTGGCCCCTGATTCTTTGCCTTCTGCTCCCAGAAAACCTGATGGGTATTACAAGGTTCCTGATTCTCACAGGTTCCTTTTAAAAAATCCTACAGCGGATCCTGAGACTATTTCACAGGGACCCAAGGGCATTATGGCTACTACTGCCAAAAATCCTACCCCTTCTGATAGAGATTCCAGGGCGCTGGATCAATGGGGTAAGAAGGTATACACTTCTGCAACCTTGGCCATTAGGGCCTTAAATTGTCAGTTTCATATGTTAAAGTATCAACAACATATTGTTGGATTGCTTAAACAGAAAATGATGATGATTCCTGACTGTGCTGAAAATAAAGATTTACAGGATTTAATGCATTCTGCTGAACAGGTTGGAAAACATACTTTGCAATGTGGGTTTGATTCATTAGAGGCCTCTTGCAGGGCTGCTGTCACTGGCTCTGTACTTAGAAGGCATGCTTGGCTTAAGGAACAATCTTTGCCAGATCATGTTAAAGTTAAATTGTTGAATGCTCCCTTAAATCAGGACCACCTGTTTGGCAACAAAGCAGAAGAAGTTCTTAAAAAGATGGAGGAAAAAGCTAAATCTATGCAAACTGTTAAAAGATTTCCTGCAAGTTCAGCCTCCAAGATTTAGCAGGCATTGACCCTCTAAGAATTGGTCCTTTCCTGCCTCATCCAGGCCTTCTCAACCCAAACCCAGAACCAGCAGAGCCCCCAGGTTTCAATCCCAGGGAACGCACAAGACTAAGCAGTGGGGGGTTTCCGCTTCCAAATCAGGGAGTAGTAAGACTCCCCCCTATGGAAAGCTGTCTCAATGACTTGACTTTTAAACTTTTAAGCACTTCTCAACTGACTGCTCCTTTAGGGGGATAAATTGCTCTGCAGGACAAAAACTGGGAACTCATTACCCAGGACAAATGGATTTTAAATGTAGTCTCCCAAGGATACAGATTTCACTTCCACACATTACCAACCCCGAACGGTTGGCCAGATCTACCCCCAAATCAATGGGCAGAGGCTCAAAAGCAAGTACTCTCCCTCTCTCTCTCTTAAGCATAAAGGCTATTCAGACTGTACCAGAAGAGGAAAAGGGACAAAGTTTTTATTCAAGACTTTTCCTGGTACCCAGAAAAGACAATTCATGACGTCCTATCCTAGAACTTTGTACCTTAAACCTTTTTTGTTGATTCCCAAATTCAAGATGCTAATTCTTCAGCAGCTACTTCCTATGCTAGGCAAAGAAGCCTGGTTGGCAACACTGGATTTTAAGGAAGCCTACCTGCACATCCCAATCAGGGAATCTTGCAGAAGATGCCTACACTTCAAAGCAGGCTACATGCACTGTCAGATGTTCATCGTGTTTCACTGTTGCAGTCATTGCACTTGGGTTATCCTGCTGGCAGGCGGCCCACAGTCGGCCCGAGTTCCAAAGTCTTGGTCCGGCATCGGTTGCTGTCGCCTCTTCCCCGACATCAGTGCACCAGGGGTATAAAAGTTGCAAGCGACGCCATTTTCTTCAGTCTTTCTTGCCGTGCGGTGCCCAAAGCAAAAGCAGTTCGCAAGTGCCGGTCGGCCGACTCATGAGATTTTCAAAATTGAGTTTCAGAACCGAAGTCTTCAATAAAGCTAAGTACCCTGTTGGGGAAACTTTTTCTTGCTCCACACCGATGTCAGTAAAAGTTAATAATTATATTTCTTGTGGGAAGCAAATACCTCATAAGGACTTTCACTCTTACTGTATTCCTTGCCTAGGCCCTGACCACAACATTACTAGTTGTCGGTTTTGTGCTAGATTCAGTAAACGCACTATTAAATGTCTGTTTGATTTTGCTTTACATTATTTTGGCCGAAGGTTTAATTACATAATGCCGTCGGAACAACCGGCGACCGGAATTTATAAAAAACGCAAAGACAAAGAAAAGGACAGGCATCCGAGGTCCAAAATCGGCGAAGGCTCTTCTAGGCCAGTTGCCGGTTCTCAGTGAGGCACTTTCGCAGCCCCTGACACCCGCTACCTCAGAGCCACAGGCTGTAACCGAATGCCACGTGGATACACCGTGGCCTGTGGAAACTCAAGGTATTGGGGCCACGGAAAATATACCCTCAGATGGGTCCGGATCCGCTGAGCAGGCATCGGCTTCTGAGGGTGTTTTCAGACTTTCACAGCTTACAATTAAGCCCACTACAGCAGCAAAGGCAAAGTCAAAAACACCATTAAAAACAAGGAAACAAGTACAGCATTCTCCAGAACAGTCATCCATGCCAAAGAAACAGATGTTTAAAATGGCCGAAGACCCAATTACTTTAATCAGGGGTTCCCATCCCCCTCCTGACAAAAGGCCTAGGCAAGACACTGACCAGGTTTCCATTTCCTCTGATTCCTCTTCTGATCAGCGATATTCTCTCCCTCCCTATGAGGACTCTGATGCAGAAGAGTCTATACCTTCAGCCTCTCCACCTGAGGATTATTCTTTTGGGGAAACCCTGCACACCATGAGGGAGCATTTCCATTGGGAGAGCCAGGATTATTCAGAATCCAAGAAAAGGCTCAGAGACTTCCTTTTATTGCCTCAGCACAGGCCCCTGGCTATCCCCCCCCCCCCCCTGTGCTTGATATTGTTGTTGATGTTTTCTCTGAATCCAGTCTATCTCCTGATTCCTTACCCCCTGCACCAGTCAAGCCAGACAGGTACTACAGGGTCCCTGACTCTCATAAATTTCTTTACAAAAACCCCGCTGCAGACCCAGAAACAATTTCTCAGGGTCCTAAAGGGGTTAAGGCTTCCACTGCTAAAAATCCTGTCCCCTCAGATAGGGATTCCAGAGCTCTGGACAGATGGGGGAAAAAAGTTTACACTTCTGCTACTTTAGCTGTAAGAGCTTTAAACTGCAAGTTTCACATGCTTAAATATCAACAGTACCTCATGTCATTGTTAAAACAGAAAATGGTTACAAATTCAGAAAGTCCTGACAGTAAGGAAATGCAGGATTTATTGCATGCAGTTGAACAAGTGGGAAAGCATACTCTGCAATGTGGTTTTGATTCATTAGAGGCTTCTTGTAGAGCCGTAGTTACATTCTCTGTTATTCTAAGGCATGCTTGGTTGAAAGAACAAAGTTTACCTGACCATGTTAAAGTAAAATTATTGGATGCCTCACTACAGCATGATACTTTGTTTGGTGTTAAGGCAGAAAAGGTGTTAAAGAAAATGGAAGATAAAGCAAAATCAATGCAGACAGTGAAAGATTTCTTACAGGTTCAACCACCTAAATTTAGCAGAAACTGGCCTTCAAACAATTGGTCCTTTCCAGTGTCAGACTGGCCACAAAGAGGCAGATACAGATGCCTAAGAGGCAGATCTCAGCCCCAAGGCTCCTGCAGACCTAAACAATGGGATGCTTCAGCCCCCAAAGGAGGGGAAGACAAATCACAACCTTATAGGAAACAGTCCCACTGACTTCCCTCTACAAATGCCAAGCACTTACCCTTTGACAGCACCCCTAGGGGGAAAGCTAGCACTTTTCTCAAAAAATTGGCACATGATCACCCAGGACCAATGGGTGCTGAATATTGTTTCTCAGGGTTACAGGTTCCACTTCTACACGCTTCCAAAACCAAAAGGTATGCTAGACCTGCCACAAAACCAATGGGCAGAGGCACAAAAACAGATTGCTGATCTTATGGACATGGGAACTATTCAAAAAGTTCCACAGCAAGAACAGGGACAAGGATTTTACTCAAGACTTTTCTTAGTACACAGAAAAGACAAAGCCTGGAGACCAATACTGGACCTGTCAGTCCTAAATACTTTCCTGGATGTCCCAAAATTCAAAATGTTAACACTACAGCAACTTCTGCCCATGCTGGGCAAGAAAGCTTGGCTAGTTACTTTGGACCTCAAGGAGGCATACCTGCATGTCCCAATCAGACAATCTTGCAGAAGATACCTCAGATTCATAGCAGGCTCAATGCATTACCAATTCTCTGCACTGCCCTTTGGCTTATCTGCTGCGCCCAGGGTCTTCACAAAATATTTGGCACCAGTAATTGCACTTTGCAGACAAAAAGGAATTCAAATATATCCCTACTTGGACGACTGCCTTATTCAAGCAGAGCGCAAGGACATTCTTCTAGAACATGTGGCGTTTGTAAAAAGATTACTAATTTGCCTAGGGTACACAGTAAACGAAAAGAAATCAAACTAGTGCCCTCTGAAGAGATAATATTCCTGGGTGCAAGCTTAAATATAACTGCCCGGATGGCTTATCTCACGCCAGACAAACATAGGCAACTGACTCATTACTTTCAAATGATGGCAACAAAAACCCAGCTCCCTGCAAGAAAAATTCTGCAGGCCCCGGGCTTCATAGCATCCTGCATTCTACTAATTCCATATGCAAAACTGCATATGAGGAAACTACAATGGTATCTAAAAAGTGCTTGGACTCAGCATTGTCACAGCCTGGAGACAATCATAACTTTAATTCCCTGCCTACAACAGGAGTTTTGATGATGGTCCCAGGCCTGTCACCACAACAAGGGACAGCCTTTCACCTTACCCACAGCCAGGCAGACAATAACAACGGATGCATCAGATTATTCCTGGGGGGCACATATGGCAGGAAAATGTATTCAGGGCACATGGCCCAAGGAACAAATGCATCTTCACATCAATCAAAAAGAGATGTTAGCTGTACAGAATGCCCTGACAGCTTTCAAGGACCTACTACATCCAGGCCAACTATTATTAAAGACGGACAATACCACAGTTATGTGGTACATAAGCAAGGGGGCACACATTCCTACACCTATGCAGGCAAGCCATGACTTTGTAGAACACAGCACTGACCTATCAAGTACATCTGCAGGCACAATTCCTGCCAGGCGCAAAAAATACACTGGCAGACGAACTAAGCAGAAATCTCATGGATCCTCACGAATGGAAACTAAATCCACAAGTGTTCAACATGATAACGAGGAAATGGGGATGCCCAGACATAGATCTTTTTGCCTTCCCTCACAATTACCAAATACAGAAATTTTGCACATGAACTTATCACTGTCAAGCATGGAAATTGGATGCTCTATCATTCAGCTGGAAAGGCCTGACAGTTTATGCCTTCCCTCTGATGCATCTTCTTACCAAGGTGCTACTAAAAGTCAGACAAGAAAGGCCAAAAATGATCCTGATTACCCCAGACTGGCCACGCCAGCACTGGTACCCAATCCTGAAGAGTTTGTCTCAAGGCCCAGATTGGCTTCTACCTCAAATTCCTCCTCTTCTGACACAACAAAACAATCAGATTCTGCACAGTCATCTCAGAACCTTAAACCTGGCAGCATGGCAGATAATGTAGCCACTCAGACTGCACCTCTCTCTAAAGCTGTTATGGATGTCATTTTAGAAGCCAGGAGGCCCAGCACTAGGAAATCTTATGCAGAAAAATGGAAGAGACTGTGCTTGGAACCAGGCACAAGGGCTCAAACCACTTGTCCCTAATATACCTCAGATTTTACAATACCAAACTGAGATGCTGGACAAAGGCTTATCTTTCTCATCTATTAAAATCCATGCCTCTGCCATTTCCGCTCATTACAATATGGAACCTCCTATTTTTTCACATCCTCTACTATGACAATACCTCAGAGGGGCAAAAAATATAAGACCCCCAAGGAGAGCACCAGTAACTACTTGGGACCTCAGTTTTGTTTTAGAAAAACTCACACAGCCAACTTTTGAACCAGCCAGCACAGCTGATCTAAAATTCTTATCAAGAAAAACTGCTCTGCTCCTAGCAATAACTTCAGCAAGAAGAGTCTCAGAGTTACAGGCATTAATGGCTGTGGAACCTTTCCTCATTTTTCATCAGGGTTTCTCTTAGGACAAACCCAACATTCATGTCAAAAGTGGTCTCCAATGTGGCCTTAAACCAAACCATTCATTTACCAATGTTTTACCCAAAACCCCAGAATAAAGGGGAGAGACTTCTGTACTTTTTGGATATACACAGACAGCTACGATTCTACTTGGACAAAACAAAAGCTTTCAGAAAAACTGAGCAACTGTTTGTAATATATGCTGTAGGATCATAAGGAAAGCCTATTACAAAGCAGACAATCTCAAAATGGATAGGACACTGCATCCGCTTCTGTTATGCACAACATGGCAAATCAGTGCCTAAGGCCATTAAGCCTCATACTACCAGAGCAGCAGCCACTACAGCAACTTTCCTCAGAGGAGTACCAACCAAGGACATTTTAGAAGCTGCAACCTGGAGCTCAGTGCACACCTTCACCAAGCAGTACCACTTACCTCTCTACTCTAAATCCAGAGCAGGCTTTGCCACTACAGTTCTGCAGGGCCTGGTAGCCTTTCCAAATCCAATTTAGACCCAGCCACCCAACCTCAGCTTTGGGATTCTACCCAAGTGTAATGACTGCAACAGTGAAACACGATGAAGCATTCTATACAGCTAACATTTCTTTCTGATTGATATACAGGTGCATTTGACTTGGTTTCCATTTGCCCTGAATGCACTTCCCTGCCAGGTGAGCCCCCACATGCATAGTCTGATGCGTCTGTTAGGGTTTGGGTGGCAGGGGGTAGAATGAATGGTAGTCCCTTGTTTTGGTGGCAAGCCTCTGCCCACCAAAGAAACTCTAGGCATAGGCAAGGTATGATAGGAATCATTGCTTCGACATCCTGAGAATGTTGACACCATAGGCTTTTTAGATACCACTGTAGTTTCCTTATATGCAGTCTTGCATATGGAATTAGTAGAATGCAGGAGGCCATGAACCCCAGGTTACCCACCCACCATCCCCCTTGTTTCATTGCTGGGACTTTACTGTACTTCTCGTCTCTATACAACCCATGTGGTGTATTTGCTTGTAGATGAAGGAAATGTTAATAGTAATATATGCATGTTTTTTGGCATAATTTTATCTTTCCAGTCTTCCTATCTGGGGCAAGAAAAACTGAAGAAAATGGCGTTGGTTACAACTTTTATATCCCTTAGCACACTGACGTCAGGGAAGAGGCGACAGCAACCAACGCCAGACCAAGGCTTTGGAACTCGGGCCGACTGCGGGCCGCCTGCCAGCAGGATAACCCAAGTGTAATGACTGCAACAGTGAATACACTTGAACATCTACATTTATGGTAGGTACACAACTGTACTTTCTCTGCACTACCCTTTGGCTTATCTACTGCGCCCAAGGTATTCACAAAGTGCCTAGTGCCTGTCATTACCTTTTGCAGGCAAAGAAGAATTCAAATATACCCATACCTGGATGATTGCCTAATTTAGGCAGAAAGCCAGGACATACTTTTGAATCATCTGGTATTTGTACAAAAAGTGCTAACTTGTCTGGGGTACACCATAAACCAAAAGAAGTCACATCTGGTACCCTGTCAACAAATTGTATTCCTGGGAGCAAGCTTGAACACAACTTCCCAGATGGCTTTCCTCACACCAGAGAAACAAATTCAGTGACAACTTACTTCAAACTAGTGGCCACGAAAACCCTGTTCTCTGCAAGGCAAATATTGCAAGCCTTGGGGTTCATGGCCTCCTGCATTCTACTAATTCCATATGCAAGACTGCATATAAGGAAACTACAGTGGTATCTAAAAAGCCTATGGTGTCAACATTCTCAGGATGTCGAAGCAATGATTCCTATCATACCTTGCCTACGCCTAGAGTTTCTTTGGTGGGCAGAGGCTTGCCACCAAAACAAGGGACTACCATTCACTCTACCCCCTGCCGCCCAAATCCTAGCAACAGACGCATCAGACTATGCATGTGGGGGCTCACCTGGCAGGGAAGTGCATTCAGGGCAAATGGAAACCAAGTCAAATGCACCTGTATATCAATCAGAAAGAAATGTTAGCTGTATAGAATGCTCTGACAGCCTTCAAGGACCACATTCTTCCAGGACAATTAATGGTAAAGACGGACAACACCACTGTTATGCGGTACCCTTGGCATTGTGGAACACAGCCTTGAGCTACCAGGTGCACCTACAAGCTCAATTCCTGCCAGGAAAATTAAATACACTGGCAGACGAACTAAGCAGAAACCTCATGGACCCACACGAGTGGAAACTGGAACCTGGAACCAAGGATTTTCAACATGTTGACAAGCGAATGGGGGAGCCCAGATATAGACCCGTTTGCCTCCCCCCAGAACTACCAATTGGACAAAGTTTGCACAAGGACTCCCACAAACAAGCCTGGAAAGTGGATGCTCTGCCCTTCAGCTGGAAAAACCTATCAGTCTATGCCTTTCCCCCGCTGCCTCTGCTCTCCAAAGTACTACTAAAAATCAAACAGGACAAACCAAGGATGATTTTGATTGCTCCAGACTGGCCGCGCCAACACTGGTACCCCCTCCTGCGCAGTGTGTCACGGTTATCCCCATGGCACCTGCCTCAGACTCCTTCTCTGTTGTCTCGGCAGGAGAACCAGATTCTGCGCACTCTGCTTCTAACACTGAACCTTGCAGCCTGGCTAATTACATAATCTCTCCTTTATCATCCCTCAGTAAACCTGTCACGGATATCATTTTAGAGGCAAGGAGGCCTAGTACTAGAAAATCTTATGCTGAAAAATGGAAAATATTCTGTGCCTGGAACCAGTCTCTAAGGATGAGCACAGCAGCGCCTAATTTACCTCAGATTTTACAATACTTAACTGAGATGCTTCACATGGGCCTGTCTTTTTCCTCCATTAAAATCCACGCCTCAACCATTTCAGCTCATTATAACACAGAACCTCCCCACTTCTCTCATCCACTCCTCAAGCAGTTCCTCAGAGGGGCCACCCAGGAGAGCTCCAACTCCAGCCTGGGACCTTAACTTTGTCTTGGAGAAACTCACTCTACCTCCTTTCGAGCCAGCTGCTACTGCAGACTTAAAATTTCTTTCTTGGAAAACAGCTTTCCTTTTAACAATCATTTCAGCTAGAAGTGTATCTGAATTACAGGCCCTTATGGCAGTGGAGCCTTTCATCATCTTTCATGCGGACCGGGTGTCCTTCAGAACCAATCAATCCTTCATGCCCAAGGTGGTATCCAATGTGGCTCTTAATCAGTCCATTTGCCAACCTTCTTTCCCAATCCACAGAATAAAGGGGAACGGATACTGCATTCCTTAGATGTGCACAGACAACTTAGATTCTACTTGGACAGGACTAAACCTCAAAGGAAATCTGAACAACTGCTGGTGGCATTTGCTGCATGGGCAGAGGGGAAGGCTGTTTCAAAGCAAACCATTTCTAAATGGATAAGCCATTGCATTAATTTCTGCTATAAGCACCATGGAAAACCTCTCCCCCAGGGGATTGGACCTCACTCTACCAGGGCTGCATCGACCTCTACAGCCTTTCTCAGAGGCGTCCCTACCAGGGACATCTTAGAAGCTGCTACTTGGAGTTCTGTATATACTTTCACCAAGCATTATCATTTGCCAATTTTCTTTAAATCCAGAGCTGGCTTTGCCACTGCAGTCTTGCAGGGCCTTATAGACCAGGTTGTTCCTCACTGTCCGTTTTTGCCCTGTTCAACACCCGAACTATTCATCGTTGGGCTATTTTTGTAGCTAAATACTTTTGTTCTCGATCGCCGTGCTCTGAAATGGCTTCATTAAGCCATCCAACTACCGATCTTCCGAAAAAAACCTAAGGATAAAGACAGAGACCGCAGTAGGTCCAAAACCGCCACCGGCACTTCCGTTAAGCTAGTCGCCAGTCCGCCAGTACTCAGTGAGGCACTCTCGCAGCCCCTGATACCCGCTACTACAGATTTGCAGGCCTCTACACAGACCCATTCGGAGTCCGGTATGCCGCAAGATGCTTCTTCAACTATGGAACCTGTGGATGTCTTTAACTTGGATGGGTCCGGAGCCGCTGTGCAGGCACTGACTTCTGAGGGTGTATTCAGGCTTAAAGACTTTCATATTAAACCGACGACTTCGTTTCAAGCTAAAAATACCAAATTCCTCAGGCCTAAAGCTCGCACTACGCCTAGAAAACCAACGACCAAACTGCATACTCAGGCGCATATGCCTCAAAAACAAATGCTTAGAATGGCTGAAGACCTTATTACCTTAATTAGAGGAAGCCAGCCTTCCCCCTCTAAGAGACCTAGAACTGATTTTCTTTCTGATTCTTATGATCAGGAATCTGATATCTCTGTTCCTTCTGATGACCAGGATTTGCCCTTATCTACTTATGAGGATTCGGATGCAGAGGATTCCATTTCCTCTGCTTTTCCAGAAAATTTTTCTTTTGGTGAAACCTTGCTTACCCTATGGGAGCATTTTTGATGGGAATGCTAGGACTATTCTGAGTCCAAAAAGAGACATAGGGCATTTTTACTCCTGCCTCAACACAGGCCTGTAGCTATCCCTCATGTTCTGGCTATTGTAGATGTTTTCTTGGAATCTAGCCTTTCCCCAGACACTTTGCCTCCAGCTCCCAGGAAACCTGACAGGTACTACAGAGTACCTGACTCTCACAGGTTTCTCTTCAAGAATCTACTGCGGATCCAGAGACCATTTCCCAAGGACCAAATGGCATTAAGGCTATTACTGCCAAAAATCCTACCCCTTCTATAAGGGACTCTAGAGCTTTAGACAGATGGGATAAGATGGTATACAGTTCTGCTACTTTCACCATTAGGGCTTTAAATTGCCAGTTTCGTATGTTAAAGTATCAGCAGCATATTATGGGACTGCTTAAACAAAAAATGATGTTGATTCCTGACTGCGCTGAACACAACGAATTACAAGATTTAATGCATTTTGCTGAACAAGTTGGTAAACATACTTTGCAGTGTGGGTTTTGATGCTCTAGAAGCATCTTGCAGGGCTGTTGTCACTGGGTCTGTACTTAGAAGGCATGCTTGGCTTAAGGAACAAAACTTACCAGATCATGTTAAAGCTAAATTACTGGATGCACCCTTAAATCAAGACCGCCTTTTTGGCAACAAAGCAGAAGTCCTCAAAAGGATGTAGGAAAAAGCTAAATCTATGCAAACTGTTAAAGATTTCTTATAAGTACAGCCTCCCAGATTCAGTAGACATTGGCCATCAAAGAACTGGTCTTTTCCAGTCCCTTTCAGGCCTTTTCAGTCCAAACCCAGGAACAGCAGACCACCAAGGCTGCAGTCTCAGGCTACGCACAGATCTAAGCAGTGGGGGGCTCCCACTTCCAAAGCAGAGAGTAGTGAGCCACCCCCTACGGAAAAATGGCACAATGACTTAACCCTTCAAAGCCTTTCTCAACTACTTGCTCC